>NC_079504.1:66068296-66257530 GCF_030052815.1 Hevea brasiliensis | reverse complement strand
CCCTGCAAAGAATACACAGTTTATAGTGATGCTTCTCATAATGGGTTAGGCTATGTACTGATGCAAGATCTGAATGTCATTGCTTATGCATCACGCCAGCTGAAACTGCATGAGAGGAACTATCCGACACATGACTTGGAGCTAGCAGCTATTGTTTTTGCTCTGAAGATCTGGAAACACTACTTGTATGGGGAGAAATGCTACATTTACACAGATCACAAGAGCTTAAAGTACTTAGGCACCCAGAAGGAATTGAATTTAAGGCAGAGGAGATGGTTAGAACTGATTAAAGACTATGATTGCTTAATATACTATCAGCCAGGGAAAGCAAATGTGGTGGCTGACGCCTTAAGTCACAAGACTATGGCAAGTCTCAGAGTTTCTCCTTTGTCCATGGTACATGAGTTGAAAGCATAGCATGCCCATTTGGAGATTGATGATAAGGGACAGACAGTAGTTGCATGGCATGTACAACCAGTGTTGATTGATCAGATCAAAATGGCTGCTCAGAATGATGAAAAATATCTGAAGCTACTGAAAGAAGTCTAGCAGGGCAGAAAACCTGAATTCTCTGTGAGAGGTGATGGTTTACTACTACATCAGGGCAGAATGTGCGTTCCTAATGATACGAAATTGAGATAGATTATCATGAAGGAAGCACATGAGTCTCCTTTTACTATGCACCCTGGTGGAAGTAAAATGTACAGAGGGCTAAAAGAGCATTACTGGTGGATGGGTATGAAAAGGGATGTAGCTAATTTTGTCTCCAAATGCCTAACTTGTTAGCAAGTGAAGGCAGAATATCAAGTATCAGCTGGTTTGTTACATCCATTGCCAGTACCAGAGTAGAAATGGAAACGGATAACTATGGATTTTGTGATGGGACTTCTAAGGACACTGAATAGTCATGATGCAGTATGGGTTATAGTTGACAGACTGACCAAGTCTGCTCACTTTTTGTCAGTCCGGATGGACTATAGCCTAGAGAGATTGGCCAGATTGTACATAGATGAGATTATAAGACTGCATGGAGTGCTAGTATCGATTATATCTGACAGAGATCCTAGGTTCACTTATAGATTCTGGGGTAGTCTTTAGAGAGCCCTAGGAACTAGATTGAACTTCAGCATGGCATTCCACCCACAAACAGATGGCCAGTCTGAGAGAGTAATTCAGATCTTGGAGGATATGCTACAAGCTTGTGTGATTGAGTTTGAAGGTAATTGGGATACACACTTGCCTTTGATTGAGTTTGCTTATAACAACAGCTACCAATCAAGCATTGGGATTCCTCCATATGAAGCTTTGTATGGCAGAAAGTGCAGAACTCCCCTATGTTGGGATGAAGTAGGTGAAAGAAAGATGATTGGCCCAGAAATTGTTCAACAGATAGAGGAAAAAATCATATTGATCAAAGATCGACCCAAGGCTGCATCAGACAGTCAGAAGTCCTATATTGATCTGAAGAGAAGAGATATTGAATATGCAGTGGGTGATAAGGTATTCCTCAAAGTTTCTCCTTGGAAGAGGATTATGAGATTTAGCAGAAAGGGGAAACTGAGACCTCGCTTTATCGGACCATATAAGGTTCTGGAAAGAGTGGGTCCTTTGGCATATCTGTTGGCATTACCTCTAGAGCTAGAAAGGATACACAGTGTCTTCCATGTGTCCATGTTAAGGAGGTACAAATCTGACCCATCTCATGTTCTATCAGTTGAAGAGATTAAGGTAAATCCAGACCTCTCATATGAGGAAGAACCCATAGAAATTCTGGCATATGAGGTGAAGCAACTGAGGAATAAACAGATACCCCTAGTGAAAGTGCTGTGGAACCATCATTAAATCCAGGAAGCTACTTGGGAACGTGAAGAGGACATGAGGAGACAGCACCCACAGCTGTTCAGAGACTGATGCCAGCAAAAATTTTGAGACGAAATTTATTTTAAGGGGGGGAGAATTGTAACACCCCTATATTTGGTAATGCATTCATCGCTTGGTGACTCGTCTGTCTGACAATTTAGAATGCCTGGAATTGTACTTAAATATTAATGAGGAGATATGAAATAATGAAATACAATTGAGGAAAATACAATAAAAACAAATGAAAAATAATAGCAATGAAATGTAACTAAGTTAAACGAGCCAAAAACCATAGCGATGGGTGACCGCACCAGGAAGTTGCGGCGTGGAACGTCGACTAGCCCTAGACCATGAGAAACCCTGGAAAATATTTTTAAGACTTAAATAAACATCTATTGAAGTATAAATGACATTGGAAATGTGTAACACCCCCGTTATATAGCCTGGTATATTTCACTGTTCCGGAGACCGGTGTCGGTCCGGACAATTAATGGGATTAGGGCCACACTTAAGACAACTTGAGAAGCCATAAACACAAATAATTAGTAATGTTTAATTAGTTAACTATAAATAAGAAAAACAAAACATAAGAGGTTAAACGAGCCGAGAGTCACAAATGATGAGTGACCTCCTGAACGATCAGCAAGTCATTTTAAACTCAAATTTTGAACCGTAAAAAGTGACGCCATGCGGTCCTTAGGACCCTTATGAACACAAAGTGGAAAAGAGAAAATCATGAAAAAGAACTGTTAAGTCGGTCAAATAATTAGGTCGTGGAGCGGAAGAAATATTGGATTATTTGCAAACCGGGATGAGCAAAGTAGGGGCAATTTGGTCAATTGACCTCGAGAGTGACTCGACCTAATCACAAATAAAATCGGAGAAAAGAAAATTTGAATCGAGAATTAAATTAAAGAACTAATAGAAAAAAAAAGAGAAAAAGAGATGAACATGCAAAACTCAAAAGTTATGACATCATGCATGATGTCATAACTAAAGTAATAAATTGAATTATTTAATTTGGGAATTAGGGTCTTCCATAAGCCAAAAAAAAAAACGTGTAAAGGAAACCAAAGGAAAAAATTAGGATTTTCTTCTTCCTTGCCACCCCACTTTCCTCCCAAATTCCTCCATGAATGGTCCTCCATTTAAGCTTACATTTAAGCTTAATTTTCTTCACTTAATCCAAATAACTCTCTTAAAAACCACCCTAGAGCTTGTTATTGCAACTTAAGAAGGAGATTACAAGAAGAAAGAAGAATTAAAGATAGGGTTTTGAAGCTTTAACAAAAGGTTAGTATGTTAAATTGTTACTTTTCCATTCAAATGCATGTTTAGGTAATTAAGTGAGCTAATAACTTGATTTAAATGAAACAAATATGGGGAAAGAATTAAATTGAAATTTTGGGCAGCTTGAGAGGAGTGTGGTTTGCATGAATATGATGCAATTGAGTGAGTTTAGAAGCTTTACTTAGTGAAATGATTAACATTAAAATTATTAGAAGTAGTTAAATGCAAGAGTTAGTGAGATTAAGGTTTCAATGCGAGCGTTAATGGACCAAAATTTCGAGACAAGCATAAAAGTCATGTTTATCCTATTGTGAAATCAAATAATTGACAATTATGACCAAATAAGTTTTGTGGAATGATAGGAATGAAAACTAAATTGGAGGTTAATGGTCATGCTGCTGGCAGCATGACCAAACCCACTGAAGGACCAAAACTCAAATTTACAAGCCCAATTGATATGCCACCAATTGGAGATGAAAATAGACATAAAAGAGCACAATTTTCATTAAGGAACCATGGCCAAAAACTGACCAAAACTTGGTGAAACAATTGACCAAAGTGAGTTGATTGCAGGCTGCCACTGCACAAAACTGACCAAATGAACAGTAACTGTTCATTTGGTCATAACTCGAGCGAGGTAGGTCAAATTGACCTGAAATTTTGTCAGCAATTAGATATGATATAGACCTAAAACTTTCATGAAGAACACCAACCCAAATTAGGCCATTAACTCATTCAAATCATTGAGCAAAGTTAAAATTACTGTACTGAAATTCTGCAGAATTTTCATTGAGCAGCAATGTTTGGAGGGCTATAACTCTCTCCAGAAAACTCGGATTTAGGCGATTCTTGAATCGATGGAAACCTAAGACATAGTACAACATTTCATATGAAGAAAGTGAGACCAAAATATGAACTTAACTTGATCAAACAATTGACCAAAGTTGGACCAAAAATCTGCCAGCACCTAAATTGCAGTATGAACAGTGCACGTGAACAGTAAACTTATTTTGGCCATAACTTGAGCTACAAAACTCCGATTGAGGTGATCCAAAAATGAGAATACACTTAAGACAATAAGGAACATTTTCTATGAAGGAAGTTTTGTCAAATTCCAACAGTAGATCGACCAATGGAATAGTGCAACTGGAAAACTAAAACATAAAATTGGCAATTTTGCCAAAATGACCTAAGCTTTAAACAAATGACCAAAACCAACAAGTTTGGTGACCAAAATGTGGTATGTGGGTGAAGTTGGAGTTCCCATACCTATTAAGCCTTAGAAAGTCAATAATTTGACTTGAATAGTTCAGTGAATAGTAACCAGATACAAAAATTTTTGATAACGTCGAATTTAACACGTTAGAGCTATGTAAATGTGAAGTTAAGTTTATTTTGGATTTATTTTAAGTTTTAGTACTGAAACATTAGAAAATTTCGTGTTTCAGTGGAAAAGAATACCGGGACAGAACCCGAGGAGTCGAGTCAAGGCCAACAGGCGACTCGTTTGAGGTTTGTGCACAATATTACTATGCTTTAAAAAAAAAATTCATTGATTAAATGAATGAAATATGCATATTATTGTTGCTTTGAATTGTTGAAAGTATTGTGACCTTATTTATGATGTTTTGATTCAAATTGTGAAACTTATTATGTATATTTGAAATGACAATGTTTAGCAAATTGTTAAGATAAGTTTTGAAACCACAGTATCATGACCATATGTTTGAACACCTCACTAGCACGACTAGTGGGGTAATTAGTTTCAATTTTGATTCATTCTGGAGAAGTGTTGAGGTGTGCCAAGAAGAGGATGTGAATGGATATCCATATATTTGAGCTAGCTAGCCTTGTGACATGATTTCTCTTAGCCTCGGCTATTGAGATTCTATTTGTTTCAATGGCATGATTTAACTGGGTTTTATGAAATGTGTTTTGATACTTTGAAATAAACTTGGTTTACATGTAAAATCTTACAATGCATGATTGTATTTAATTTTCATGTTTAATCAAATTTTTGAATGAATGTGCTTTAAGTTTTGCATAAAGATTATTTTAGTATGTTGTGCACCACTGAGTCTTAGTACTCAGCGATAGCTTTATTGCCGCAGATACAGAGATTAGAGGAGCAGCAGACCGAGTCACGAGGTGTGTGAAGTCATCACTTGAAGCCTTGGGTATAATTTATACCCTAATCGTAAATACTTCTTTTGATGTATATATTGCACATAAATGTATGGACATGTAAAAATGGGTCTTGAGCAGCTTGTACACAAATTTGTATGAAGTTTGTAATAAAGTTTAGTTTGTGTTTCTTTTGATATAAATTTGTAAGGTTATGTATAAATTATTTTGTTTTTAATGAAATATGAATGATATTGATTGATGTGATTTTGAGAATTATTGAACTTGTGAATTTTGATAAATTGATTGAGTTTGATTGTGAAACCAAGTAGTGGTTGAGAAAATCTTTTAGAAGTGCTTTTACAGGTATTCAAGAACGGTTTTCTCAAAATACAGAGGAAACTCACAAAATTTTTATCAAATTTATGGAAAACTAAAATGGCCAAAAATATTAATTAGTTTTAATTTCAACTAAATGTTTTAAATACTTATTTGAAATGCTCACCACTTGTCAAAGATAAGAAAATTGTTTTAAAATCCCTTGTAGGGTACTTAATGAGTTATCGGTAGGTGAAGTTCGGTAGTTCATTAGGTATTCTACGGATCATGTTATGCCTTACAGGGGTAAGGTGTGACATGTTTTAGTGGTATCGAGCAAGTTTTTGAATTATGTTTTAAATTGTGAATTTGTGTTTTTCTTTGTTAAGTACAACCGCTCAATGTCCATAATTGTTACATACTGGCATTACATCATGAATATGAACTAACGGAGGGAAATCTCCTTGTGTTACTTGTTCAGAGATACCCTAACTTCAGATCGAAATGGAAGAAGGGGATCGCTCGATTGAGCGATGCTGAAGCCGAGGCACAAGGGGAAGCCCCACTTTACCGAATGTCGCTGGGTCGAAGACAGCCCACAAATGCCGCAAATTCTCGCGATTCGCATGCAGATAAGGCAATGTTTCAACAAATGGTCGGGGTATGCTGCTCAAGCTCCACCCCAACCACTGTGGCACAACCATCGCCTCCACCCGGACAATATGATAAATTATTGAAGTATGGGGCTGCAGAATTTAAGGGTACAGACCCACTTGAGGCAGAGCAATGGCTTGAAAGAATGGACAGAGTATTTAAGAAGCTGCACTGCCAAGATGAATTAAAGTTTGAGTATTCGT
This sequence comes from Hevea brasiliensis, assembly GCF_030052815.1. Classification (NCBI taxonomy): domain Eukaryota; kingdom Viridiplantae; phylum Streptophyta; class Magnoliopsida; order Malpighiales; family Euphorbiaceae; genus Hevea; species Hevea brasiliensis. The sequence goes on along the minus strand of NC_079504.1, from coordinate 66,251,081 downwards.
GGTTCTACCGCAAGGGGATGCGTATGACTGGTGGAAGACCATCCCCCACAGCTTGGCTGAACCACCAGTGCTAACCTGGGATGACTTTATCAGAGAGTTCAGACAGAAATACATCCCAGACGCATATGTTGATCAGAAATTGCAAGAATTTTTGAGTTTGAAGCAAGGGAATAGATCAGTGGCAGAGTATGAGAGGGAGTTCTCCCGCCTGAGTCACTATGCGGAGAGTCTCCTTACTACCAGTAAGGCAAGGTGCAAGAGATTTGAAACGGGTTTGAAGCCCAGCATACGGATGCAAGTTGTAGGATTTCGACACAGCAACTTCTCAGAGCTTATGTCTCAAGCACTTGAATTGGAGAGAGTTGAAGCAGAAGCAAACCCAGTGAAGGAAAAAGTCGAGAAATTAGAAAAAGACAAGGGGGAAAAATCAGTTGAACAGAGTTCTGGTGCTACCTCTGGAAAGAAAAAGAAGTTTAGTGGACCCAGCAGGGGTCGAGGTGGAAGATTTGGTAGGGGCCGATTCTCTGGACAGAGACCCCCTAGGTGCAGTCAGCCGATCGGCAGGTTCACATTCTCGCCCGCCGTGAGACTTGTGGCAAGATTCATGGGGGAATGTTATTGGGCCACCGAGCCTCGCTTTAATCGTGGAGGTAAGGGCCATATAGCTAAAGACTGTACTAGTGCTCCGAGATATGGTCCAGCTCTCCTACTCCGCCGAGGATCTATTGCAGTCCCGCTCCTGCAGGTTCACGATCGGTTGGCGGAGGAAGAGGCAGAGGTAGAGGCACCGCTGTGCAGCCAGTGGCACAATTGGTCGGCCAGACAAGGAAGTGCTTCAACTGAATCGACGCAATGAGACAGCGTGAAGAGGCTGAGACTTCTGATGTGGTAGCTGTTACATTCTCTATCTCTGATCAAGAAGTATTTGTATTATTTGATCCGGGTTCAACCCATTCATATGTTAGTGCTAGCAGAGTTTGTTCACTTGTTCCATGTGTGCAAATGGGTTTTGAAGTGCTAGTAACTAGTCCGTTAGGACAAGAGGTCCAAGTCAACAGAATCTATAGAGACTGTCCTTTGGTGATCCAAGGACATGTTTTCCTGTCAGTGTTGATTGAAATGCCCTTTAGAGAGTATGATATCATCTTGGGCATGGTTTGGTTAGCTGTGCATCATGCTATGATTGATCAGTAGATCAAGATCACTTTTGGTCTCCTTTGTACGGTGATGTGGTAATACACGGAGAGGCATTTATCGCCATCAAACATCATTTAATTGCACTAGCTAGAAGGATGATTAAAAAGGGGTGTGAAGCATACTTGGCACATGTGATAGACACCCAAGTAGGGAGTCCAGCACTAAGGGACATCCCTACGATATGTGACTTTCCGGATGTGTTTCCTGATGAATCGCTGTGATTACCTCCAAAGAGAGGTGCGCTTTGAGATTAATGTTATGCGGTGTGGACCCAATCTCCATAACGCCATATAGAATGGCACTGCAGATTGAAAGAGTTGAAAGTGCAGTTGCAAGAATTGCTTGACAAGGGCTTTATCCGCCCTAGTGTGTCACCTTGGGGAGCACCAGTGTTGTTTGTAAAGAAGAAAGATGGCACTCTTCGCTTGTGTATTGATTATCGGCAGTTGAATAAGGTGACAATAAAGAATAGATATCCATTGCCCCGCATTGATGACTTGTTTGATCAGTTGAGGGGTGCAGCTGTGTTCTCCAAAATTGACCTGAGATCAGGTTATTATCAGCTGAAAGTACAAGAGCAAAGTATTTCTAAAACTGCCTTCAGAACCCGCTATGGCCATTATGAGTTCTTGGTAATGCCATTCGGGTTAACTAATGCTCCGGCTGCTTTTATGGATCTGATGAACACTATTTTCAGACCATACCTCGACCAGTTTGTTGTGGTATTCATAGATGATATATTGGTCTATTCGAGGAATGCAGAAGAGCATGATAGACATCTACGGATTGTCTGCAGACTTTGAGGGAGAAAGCACTATATGCCAAATTGTCGAAGTGTGAATTTTGGTGAAAGAAATATCTTTTGGGGCATGTAGTATCGTAAGAGGGCATTAAGGTAGATCCAAGTAAGATTGAAGTGTCCTTAATTGGAGGCCACCTAAATGTCACGTAGATTCGTAGTTTTCTGGGTTTAGCTGGATACTACCGTAGATTTGTGAAGGGATTCTCCATGTTGGCATCTCCATTGACCAAGCTGCTTAGAAAAGATGTAAAATTTCAGTGGACGGATAAATGCCAGCAGAGTTTTGATGAATTGTATAGATGTTTGAATGAAGCTCCAGTCATAACTTTACCCACACCGGGTAAAGAATATACTGATTCTGACGATGCTTCTCACAACGGGTTAGGTTGTGTGTTGATGCAAGATCGAAATGTCATTGCCTATGCATCACGCCTAAAAAACCGCATGAGAGGAATTATCCGACACATGATTTGGAGCTCAGCCATTGTGTTTGCTCTTAAGATCCGGAGACATTATTTGTATGGGGAGAAATGTTACATCTACAGCATCATAAGAGTTTGAAGTATTTGGGCACCCGTAAAGAGTTGAATTTAAGACAGAGGAGATGGTCAGAGTTGATAAAAGACTATGATTGTCTGATAGACTATCAGCCAGGGAAAGCTAATGTTGTGGCTGATGCCTTAAGTCGCAAGACTATGGCAAGTCTACGGGTTACTCCTTTGTCTTTGGTACATGAGTTAAGATCATTGCATGCCAGCTTAGAGATTAATGATGAGGGGCAGACAGCGATTGCATGGCATGTACACGGTGTTGATTGATCGATTAGAATGGTCGCTTAGAATGATCAAGTATCGGTCGATGGAAGAAGCCAGGCAAGAAACCGTAATTCTCACTCGAGAGATGATGGTCTATTGCTACACCAGGCGTAATGTGTGTTCCTAATGATGTTGAATTGAGGAGGATCATTTTAAAGGAAGCACATGAGTCTCCTTTGCCATGCACCTGGTGGTACAAAAATGTATAGAGGGCTAAAGGAGCATTCGGTGGATGGGTATGAAGAGAGATGTGGCAGTTTGTATCCAAATGCCTAACTTGTCAGCAAGTGAAGGCAGAGCATCAAGTACCCGCTGGGTTGTTACATCCACTACCAGTACCAGAGTGGAAATGGGAGAGAATAACGATGGATTTTGTGATGGGACTTCCGAGGACACAAAAGAGTCATGATGCGCTTTGGGTCATTGTTGACATCGACTAAATCGCTCATTTTCTCGCGATTCGGATGGACTACAATTTGGACAGATTGGCGTTGTACATCGATGAGATTGTGAGATTGCATGGAGTGCCGATATCTATTGTATCGAGAGATCCTAGGTTCACTTCTAGATTCTGGGGTAGTCTTCAGAGAGCCCTAGGAACTAGATTGAACTTCAGTACGGCATTCCACCCACAGACAGATGGCCAGTCTGAGAGGGTAATTCAGATCTTGGAGGATATGCTACGGGCTTGTGTGATTGAGTTTGAGGGCAGTTGGGATACACACTTGCCTTTGATTGAGTTTGCTTACAATAACAGCTACCAATCAAGCATTGGGATGCCTCCATATGAAGCTTTGTATGGCAGAAAATGTAGAACCCCGTTGTGTTGGGATGACGTGGGTGAAAGAAAGATGATTGGACCCGAAATTGTTCAACAAACTGAAGAGAAAATCAAGGTGATCCGAGATCGACTTAAGACTGCATCAGACCGTCAGAAGTCCTATATTGATTTAAAAAGAAGGGATATTGAGTATGCAGTGGGTGAGAAAGTTTTCCTCAAAGTTTCTCCTTGGAAGAGAATTATGAGATTCGGCAGAAAGGGGAAACTGAGTCCTCGTTTCATTGGGCCATATGAGGTTCTGGAAAGAGTGGGTCCTTTGGCATATCGGTTGGCACTACCTCCAGAGTTGGAAAAGATACATAATGTCTTCCATGTGTCTATGTTGAGGAGGTATCGATCAGACCCATCTCATGTACTACCCGTAGAAGAAATAGAAGTGAATCCGGACCTCACATATGAAGAAGAACCCATAAAGATTCCGCTTATGAGGTGAAACAACGGAATAAGCGATACCGTTGGTAAAAGTCTTTGTGGAACCATCATTCGGGCCAAGAAGCTACTTGGGAACGAGAGGAGGACATGAGGAGACAACACCCACAGCTGTTCAGAGATTGATACCAGGTAAAATTTCGAGACGAAATTTATTTAAGAGGGGGAGAATTGTAACACCCCCGTTATATAGCCTGGTATATTTCACTGTTCCGGAGACCGGTGTCGGTCCGGACAATTAATGGGATTAGGGCCACACTTAAGACAACTTGAGAAGCCATAAACACAAATAATTAGTAATGTTTAATTAGTTAACTATAAATAAGAAAAACAAAACATAAGAGGTTAAACGAGCCGAGAGTCACAAATGATGAGTGACCTCCTGAACGATCACAAGTCGCTTTTAAACTCAAATTTTGAACCGTAAAGTGACGCGGTCCTTAGGACCCTTATGAACACAGTGGAAAAGAGAAAATCATGAAAAAGAACTGTTAAGTCAGTCAAATAATTAGGTCAGGGAGCCGGAAGAAATATTGGATTATTTGCAAACCGGGATGAACAGGCGAGGGGCAATTTGGTCAATTGACCCGGAGAGATGACTCCTGTGCTAACTGTCAATTATAATCGGAGAAAAGAAAATTTCGGAATCGTGAATTAAATTAAAGAACTAATAGACAAAAAGAAAAGAGAAAACAGATGAAAATGAAAAGTCAAATGTTATCAAATCATGAATGATTTAATAAAAAAAGTAATAAATTTAATTTTTTATTTTGGGATTTTGGGTTCTTCAATAAGGCAAAAAAAAAAAAAAAACGTGTAAAGGAAACCAAAGCAAAAAAATTAGGATTTTCTTCCTTGCCACCCCACTTTCCTCCCAAATTCCTCCATGAATGGTCCTCCATTTAAGCTTACATTTAAGCTTAATTTTCTTCACTTAATCCAAATAACTCTCTTAAAAACCACCCTAGAGCTTGTTATTGCAACTTAAGAAGGAGATTACAAGAAGAAAGAAGAATTAAAGATAGGGTTTTGAAGCTTTAACAAAAGGTTAGTATGTTAAATTGTTACTTTTCCATTCAAATGCATGTTTAGGTAATTAAGTGAGCTAATAACTTGATTTAAATGAAACAAATATGGGGAAAGAATTAAATTGAAATTTTGGGCAGCTTGAGAGGAGTGTGGTTTGCATGAATATGATGCAATTGAGTGAGTTTAGAAGCTTTACTTAGTGAAATGATTAACATTAAAATTATTAGAAGTAGTTAAATGCAAGAGTTAGTGAGATTAAGGTTTCAATGCTAGGGTTTATGGACCAAAATTTGGAGAAATGCATAAATGGCATGTTTAACCTATTGTGAAATGAAATAATGGTCAATTATGACCAAATAAGTTGTGTGGGAATGATAGGAATGAAAACTAAATTCGGAGGTTAATGGTCATGCTGCTGGCAGCATGACCAAACCCACTTTGAAGGACCAAAACTCAAATTTTACAAGCCCAATTGATATGCCACCAATTGGAGATGAAAATAGACATAAAAGAGCACAATTTTCATTAAGGAACCATGGCCAAAAACTGACCAAAACTTGGTGAAACAATTGACCAAAGTGAGTTGATTGCAGGCTGCCACTGCACAAAACTGACCAAATGAACAGTAACTGTTCATTTGGTCATAACTCGAGCTAGGTAGGTCAAATTGACCTGAAATTTTGCCAGCAATTAGATATGATATAGACCTAAAACTTTCATGAAGAACACCAACCCAAATTAGGCCATTAACTCATTCAAATCATTGAGCAAAGTTAAAATTACTGTACTGAAATTCTGCAGAATTTTCATTGAGCAGCAATGTTTGGAGGGCTATAACTCTCTCAGAAAACTCGGATTTAGGCGATTCTTGAATCGATGGAAACCTAAGACATAGTACAACATTTCATATGAAGAAAGTGAGACCGAATTATGAACTTAACTTGATCAAACAATTGACCAAAGTTGGACCAAAAATCTGCCAGCACCTAAATTGCAGTATGAACAGTGCACGTGAACAGTAAACTTATTTTGGCCATAACTTGAGCTACAAAACTCCGATTGAGGTGATCCAAAAATGAGAATACACTTAAGACAATAAGGAACATTTTCTATGAAGGAAGTTTTGTCAAATTCCAACAGTAGATCGACCAATGGAATAGTGCAACTTCGGAAAACCAAAACCGAAAATTGGCAATTTTGCCAAAATGACCTAAGCTTTAAACAAATGACCAAAACCAACAAGTTTGGTGACCAAAATGTGGTATGTGGGTGAAGTTGGAGTTCCCATACCTATTAAGCCTTAGAAAGTCAATAATTTGACTTGAATAGTGCAGTGAATAGTAACCCGAAACACAAAATTTCGAGAACGTCGAATTTAACACGTTAGAGCTAGGTAAATGTGAAGTTAAGTTTATTTTGGATTTATTTTAAGTTTTAGTACTGAAACATTAGAAAATTTCGTGTTTCAGTGGAAAAGAATACCGGGACAGAACCCGAGGAGTCGAGTCAAGGCCAACAGGCGACTCGTTTGAGGTTTGTGCACAATATTACTATGCTTTAAAAAAAAAATTCATTGATTAAATGAATGAAATATGCATATTATTGTTGCTTTGAATTGTTGAAAGTATTGTGACCTTATTTATGATGTTTTGATTCAAATTGTGAAACTTATTATGTATATTTGAAATGACAATGTTTAGCAAATTGTTAAGATAAGTTTTGAAACCACAGTATCATGACCATATGTTTGAACACCTCACTAGCACGACTAGTGGGGGTAATTAGTTTCGAATTTTGATTCATTCTCTGGAGAAGTGTTGAGGTGTGCCAGTAGAAGAGGATGTGAATGGATATCCATATATTTGAGCTAGCGAGCCTTGTGACATGATTTCTCTTAGCCTCTGGCTATTGAGATTCTATTTGTTTCGAATGGCATGATTTAACTGTGGGTTTTATGAAATGTGTTTTGATACTTTGAAATAAACTTGGTTTACATGTAAAATCTTACAATGCATGATTGTATTTAATTTTCATGTTTAATCAAATTTTTGAATGAATGTGCTTTAAGTTTTGCATAAAGATTATTTTAGTATGTTGTGCACCATCGAGTCTTAGTACTCAATGATAGCTTTTATTCTTGTCAGTCTGAGAGAGATTAGAGGAGCAGCAGATCGAGTCACGAGGTGTGTGAAGTCATCAGTTTGAAGCCTTGGGTATAATTTATACCCTAATCAGTAAATACTTCTTTTGATGTATATATTGCACATAAATGTATGGACATGTAAAAATGGGTCTTGAGCAGCTTGTACACAAATTTGTATGAAGTTTGTAATAAAGTTTAGTTTGTATTTCTTTTGATATAAATTTGTAAGGTTATGTATAAATTATTTTGTTTTTAATGAAATATGAATGATATTGATTGATGATTTTGAGAATTATTGAACTTGTGAATTTTGATAAATTGATTGAGTTTGATTGTGAAACCAAGTAGTGGTTGAGAAAATCTTTTAGAAGTGCTTTTACAGTATTCAAGAACGGTTTTCTCAAAATACGAGGAAACTCACAAAATTTTTATTTAATTTGCGGAAAACTAAAATGGCCAAAAATATTAATTAGTTTTAATTTCAACTAAATGTTTTAAATACTTATTTGAAATGCTCACCACTTGTCAAAGATAAGAAAATTGTTTTAAAATCCCTTGTAGGGTACTTAATGAGTTATCGGTAGGTGAAGTTCGGTAGTTCATTAGGTATTCTACGGGATCATGTTATGCCTTACAGAGGGGTAAGGTGTGACAAAATGTCAAAGAAAAATTAATTAATTAGTACAAAGAAAAATAAGAAATCGAGAAACTGACAAAAATCAGTGTTACCGAAAAATCGGGAATACAACCCGAATAGGGGCATTTTGGTCAATTGACATCCCGAGTTGCCTTTTGACCTAAATGTCCATTAAAAATAAATGATATTAAACTTTGAAAATGTCATAAAAAAATTAAATTGTGGCACATAATATAAAGGATGGAAGGTTGGTGCATAAAAATGTAAATTATGAAACTTGGACTAATTTAATACTTTAACTAAACTTAGTGCTCCACTAGGTGAAGTTAATGGACATATAATATAGCATATTGGGACAGAAAATCTGTCATCTTCAACCTCACAAACAAACCAGCTGAAAACCTCCCAAGCTCTCATCCATGGCCACCCACTTTTCAAGCTTGAATCACCATGATCAAGTCATCTTTTCCCACACTTGTCTTCATTAAAGTTTATCCCCACCTTGCAAGGAAGAAGTTGATAGCAATTTTAAGAGGTTTTAGTGAAGTTTTGGTCAAGCTTCAAAAGAGATAAGTGTTTGTTTTCATTACTTGTTTCATTAAAATTGTAACTAAGGTTATGGTGGAGTTAGATTATGGAAGAAGTTGAGGAATTTAACGAGTATGGACAAGGTACTGTTTTTGGCAGCCCTCATGTCCATGGAATTTGATTTATTTCTTCATGTATTTGGTGATTTGGGGTATTGATTTATGTGCTTAAATGTATAGGAGTTGATTTCCATGTATATAGTTTGAATTGTAAGTTATAAATTAAAAATGGAAGTTTGATGTGTATGTGTTACTTGGGCAGCCTCATGATGAATATTGGAAGTGTTTGAATTCATGAAAAGCTTGTTGAATTATGGTACTAAAAGTGGCATCATATGTGTATGATTTAGTAGAGAATAAATATGTAATTTGATGATGGAAGTTATGTGTAATAATTAAGAGTGTTTATGTGTATGTATTATTGGATTGGGACTTTGTGAATTATGATTGCATTTGGTGTATTGTGAAGTTGTTATATTCTGCCCAAGTTGACCTAAATGTGATGTGTTGAGTGATTATGGTTAGTACCAATTCAGAATTTGGTAGAGAAGTGAACTTATAACAAGGTTAATGTGTATTTGGATTGGTGTTTGAGAGACATGCAAAGGGCAATACGAAAATGAGCCTATAACCCTAAGTGTGTGACTCCAATTAGTATAAGGCCGATTGAAGGTGAAACTAGGCACAAAATGTTCCAACTTTTATGAAGAAAGCCTACCTAAATTCTGTCTAGAAAGTGACATGAGAATTGACCAAATCCGGATTAGTGACTTTGCAAACCTGAAAATTGACCATTTGAACAGCAGTCAGTAGTTTGGCCATAACTAACTCAAAACAGGTCCAAATGACCTGAAATTTATACCATGGAAAGATTAGACATAGAGTTACAACTCCTATGAAGACACAAAAACCCAGAAATGACCATAAGCAAGTCAAAATGCTTGCATAAGTTTGGGTATAAAAACTGCCAGAATCGGAAATGATCTAAAAATGACCTAAGTTTGCCATTTTAGTGCAATCTGTCTAGCATTGGTAAAATGATCATAACTTGGTCTAGTAAACTCCAAATGACCTAAAATTTGTGGCAAAAGTTCACTAAGACATAGACTTACAAGTTTGTAATTCGGACCAGAACCCAAAAATCGAGGAAACTAGGTCATCCGGCTAGGTCAAAATAGCATACTAAAATCCGATAAGTTGCAATAAAATGCAATTCACTTGAAAATGAAATTGGTAATATATACTAACACTAAAGGACTATAAAATGTGACATATTGATAACATTAAAATTTATTCCCCTAGAGTGCATCAAAGGTCAACATTATAGGTTGACTAATGAAAGCAATAGTATTAAATAAATTTAATTATTGAACCTTATAGTTAGAAATAATTTAAATGAGAACTGAAACACTTTAAATTGTGTATTTCAGTAAGCAAAGACTCAGGGAAGGAGAAAGAACAACTGAGTCAAGGCCAAGAGGCTACTCATCAGAGGTTTGTGCACAACAGTTATTTCTTTTGAATTTTCAATTGAAATAAATTATGACAATTTTGTATGTTATTGCTTAAATTATGGAAAATTTGTTTGAATGAAATTTGATGGATACTTATTATTGAAAAATATTGCAAATGGTTTGAAATCACAACTATCATGTATATTTGATTGAATTCCTCACTAGCTTGTCTAGTGGGACGAATTGGCTTTGAATTCCCTCTCTGGCTGAAGTGTTGAGGTGTGTGTCAATTGAGGATGAATAGGATGAGTACTCATATAATTGCTAGCTTGCTATGTTATTCCTCATTAGCCATTGGCTTTTGGGACGAATTAGACTTTAGAAACATGATTAAGCTATATGTGTGATTTATCGATATTCATTGAGACATTGTGAAATGGAGTTTAAATTCTTTATGACATTCTCTGTCTTTTGAATTTAACTATGATTTTAAGTATCCACACTTTATATGATTTATGGTTTATGGTTTTAAATTGCATCTTCTTAATGTTGTGCACCACTGAGATATTGGTTCAGCGATAGCTTTTTCATTGCTGTCGCAGGTAGACAGACAAGCAGAGCAGCAAAGTAGGCTGCTTGTGCTACATTTTGGGATTTTGCCGGGTATATTGAGTATACCATATTTTTATAATTTTTGTTGTGATGTATGTGCACTGTATGTATATATTGTACTTGGTCTTGAGCAGTTATAAACTAAAGTTGTAATATATTTATTTCTTATCTCAGCTTTTGAACTACTCAGTCATTTTGTAGTTTATCTTTATAAATACTAAAAATTGATGTTGAATTGAGTTTGATAAATGTTGAGAAATTTATTTGTGTTGAACTATTATTGGAGTTTGGGATTGAACAAATATATTGGAAGTGCTTTTTACAAGTTTTTGAAGAACTGTTTTATTCAAAATACAGATAGCGCTCAACCAAAATTTTTACAGAAATTACTGATACTCAAATTTGTTATTTGATTTCACTTCAGTTAAAAAAATTTTAAGACCTGTCAAAAGTGCTCACCACTGTAAAAAGAAATAAGAAAAGGTTTAAAATCCCTTGTAGTGTATTTAATGGGTTATCAGTAGACGAAGTTTGGTAATTCATTAGGTATACTATGGGATCATGTTATGCCTTACGGAGGGATAAGGTGTGACATCAACAAAATATCAATATTTTTCAACAACAATTCCATTTCTCATTTATTCATTTCATATGATATTCATATACAAGTCATAAATAAATATTCACTTTTTCATTCATAAACACAATTTTCACTATTTACATTAACATCAAAATATATTACTTGAGTCTCAATTACACATGTGGAAGTAAAAGTTAATTACAAAATACCAAAATGAAACCTAGTGTCCTACCAATGCACTAAAGTCGATGAGGTGACACGGACACTATGCAGAGCTGCAAATGGTCTCACCCAGTCTGTGGTCTACTGGGCTCTCTATTGGTCTCTTAAGAACCTACGCGTGGCAAAAAGCAATGCGCTAAGCAATAATGCTTAGTAGTGCCAATAATATAATAAAAAGAAATAACAAAAAAATAAATATGCAGTGAATATATTGATGTCTTATGCAGACAATTTTTCGATAATTATTTATATTCTTATTTGTTTTGTACTTGTTATATTTATTATTTCATTAAATTTATCAATTTCCATTTTTGGTTGCCCAAGTAACCTATACTGGATGACTGGACTGGATAAACGGGTAAACTGGCACTAGGTATCAAGTACCTCAAGCCGTCACACCATCGGTCACATATGTATCTCCCGGTGTGCAACAGAACAGCTAATAAGCTGTAATAATATTAGGCACAAAGCCAAGTATCAACACAATGTTAGAATGGCTAAAAGCCATAAAATCACAAAATGCATAATGCCATGTGCAGTACTGCTAAGTAAACCCTATTGGCATGCCAACCTATCCAAACCAATCTTGCTAGGTATACTAGGGCATGTTACACTTTTACATTTTACTATTCTTGAAATTTAAGTTTAGGTATTACTATTCATATTATTAGTCAACTAAATGTTAACTTTTGCATAGACAATAGGTACATTGGTTCTAATACTCCCAACATACCACATTTTGCATTCTAAAGTTATTGGTATTGGTTGCCAATACCATTTCTTAGCTTAGTGTTAGTTATTCAAAATTTTCATATTTTAAGCATTGTGTTTACTGTTCCATTGGTCATTTGTACAGTACGAATTTGGCAAAGTTGTCTTCATGAAAGTTGTTTCTTATTGTGTTTAGTTACATTTATTTTTTTAAATCACTCCATTTGGAGTTTTGTAGCTCCAGTTATGGCCTAAACACCATAACTGGCCGGATTGCAAACCTCCAGAATTTTCTGGACAGAACCAAATCTATAGTGTTTTGTGCACTGACTACAAGTCAATTTTGGAGCATGTTATGATCAAAATTTGGGCTAGGTTTCTTCATGAAAGTTGTAGGTCTATGTCTCATATTTCTGCTGGTAAAATTTCAGGTCAATTGGACCTTTCTACGCTGAGTTATGACCAAATGAATAAACACTATTTATTTGGTCATTTTGCCCAGGCAGAATACAAGTCATATGGATTAGGGAAATTTTTAGGTCAACTTGGTTTGGTTTTCTGGGCAGGGTTTCTATACCAAAGTTGTACCATTATGTGTCTAGTTTCATGTCCAATTAGCTTTGCACCAATTGAACCTCTACAACTCCATTTATAACTACCCAAACCTGCTGGACTCATACTCAGTCCTACAGGTCAGCCAAGGCAGCTCACCCAAACTTAAATACCAAGCCACAACTCACTTTATTTCCTCATCATACATAGCCAAATGGTCACTAATTTACCATTTAAACTTTCATTCACCAACACATGAACAAAGTCTCAATTTTATACCCAAACCCTAACTATACCATCTCAAATCATGCATTTAACTTGCATTTCATTATCCTAATCATGAAGTTAATGTTGAGGGCAACCATGATACCATTTTACCTCAAAGAAAACTTCATAACCCTACCAAGTACAAGGCTACTAAAATTTTGGGGGAGGTATACACATAATTTTTATTCAATTTTCTTGTAGATTTCTACTTAATCTCACTCCCTCAACATGAAACTAAAGAGAAACATGAAGTTTGGTCACTAACTTTGAATGGAGTTAATTCCAATCTTGCAAGAGGTCTTCTTTTTCCCTTCTTTTTGCTCCCAAAAGCTTCACTAAGATGAACTATTAAGTTTTTGTGTTGGGAATTTAGGGTTTAGTTGAAGAAAAACCAAGGAAACCAAGCTTTGAAAACTTAGCAATGGAGGACAATGGATTAGTATGGTTCGGCCAAAGGGAAGGTTGAAGAAAGCAACTGATTTTTTCTTTCTCTTTTTCTGCCCATTAAGTCATTTTAAATAAGTTAGTGCCATGTGTCAAAATTTGATTGGGTGGGAGGATTTTAATAACATCATAATGATGTCATAATTCCAATTTCTTTCATTTTCTTTCCTTTTCTTGTCTACTTAATTTCAATTAAATTTTTAACAATATTTATTCACATTTTATGTCATATAAATTATTTACTTAACTAGACAAGTCGGCCAAAAATCACCTCTGAAGGCGAAATGACCAAAATGCCCTCCGTTTGGTTTAACAGACCAAAATTGTCTACACCGATTGAAAAATTTTTCTAAGCATTTTCTTGGCATTCTAATGCCATAGAAACCTCAATGACTCTTCTCTGGAGTTCCAAAAATTATTTTATGAATTTTCCCCCGGGTCTAGGGCTCCTAGTTGCGAGTACCACAACTTTCTACTAGGTTACCTATCACTAGAGCACCAGCTCATTTAACTTGGTTATATTTTATTTCTAAAATTTTTCCTAAATTTTTCTAATAATATTTGAGTTAATTATGGTTCCTCACTTTAGTTTAAATATTTTTCCAGACGTTCTAGTGAAGGAACGGAAGCGTGAAAAACACAAGTTTATACCATTGAATTCAAAAATTTTCACCTAGGGTCACATGCATCATGCAAGATTTATTTTTATCTATTTGATTTCAATGATAAACAACATATTAAAACTCTTTTAATATATTTTTGGATCTGTATTTGCCATTTAAGATTTTAAAATTAATCAGATTAATTTTAGAACCCTAGATTAAATCAAGAACGATTACACTAACCTCTTGATGCAATCGCAGTGTTCTGCGCTTTGAGATTCATCTTGAGGACACGGATGTTGTCCCTCTAGCTTGTCCACACCAAGAACACCTATGGCAGCCCTTGAACAGCTTCTAAAGCCTTTTCTATTAATTAGAAATTCAAGTTCTGCCTTTTAAGAGATTAGAGATGTAAACAGGACACTAGAAACAATTCCTAGTGTTCTTAATTCAAGAGATTGATGGCTAATCTCTTTGAATTGATGAGAGATGAAGAAGAAGAGATAAAAACCCTCAAAGTAGCGTGACAAAGGAGTAACCCTTTCGCTACTAGCCTTGCCTTATAGGTCTCTACCTTTCCATCAGAACTAATTTTCTTCTTGAAAACCCATTTGTTCCCTATAGGTACAATACCTTCAGGTGGGTCAACAAGATCCCAAACTTGATTCTTATACATGGAATCAATCTCGGATTTCATAGCATCAATCCATTTTGAAGAGTCTATATCTGATATAGCTTCTTCATAGGTAAGTGGATCATCTCCATGATCTACTTCTTCATGAGTAGACAACTCTTGTTCTTCTTCATGAAGAAAACCATATCTCATCGTGGATGAGATACCTGGTTGTTCTACGAGGAACAGTGTAGATGTTTCATCAGCGGGTATTGGTTGACTAGATGGATCTATATCCATCCGATGCTGGTTGGTCGAATTCTCCAATTCTAACTCTATTTGCCTTCCTTTGCCTCCTTCTTGAACAAACCGTTGTTCAAGAAATGTGGCATCTCTACTTATCACGACCTTTTGTGAAGTAGGCAAATAAAAATAATATCCAAAACTATCTTTTGGATATCCAACAAATCGACCTTTTACGATCCGGTCTCCAATTTATCGGTGTTCACTTTTTGATATAATTTGGACAACCCCAAATCTTAACATGCTTAAGACTTGGTTTTCTTCCATGCCATATCTCATAAGGTGTGGAAGAAAGCGATTTTGATGGAATCCTATTCGAATATACAAAGTCGATTCTAATGCAAATCCCAAAAGGAGATTGACATATCAAGATAGCTCATCATACTACGTACCATATCCAATAGGGTACGATTTCTCCTTTCGATACACCATTCACTGTATGCGTTCTCGGAGGAGTCACCGAGAAACAATGCCATGCTCTCTCAAGTATTCATCAAATTCAATACTCAAATATTCACCTCCACGATCTGATCAAAGAGCTTTAATATTCTTTCCTGTTTGATTTTCTACTTCAGATTTAAATTCTTTGAACTTTTCAAAAGATTCATGTTTGTATTTCATCAAATACAAATACCCAAACCTTGATTTATCATCAAAGGTAATAAAATAATGAAAACCCCTCTAGCCATTTCTTTAAATGGACCACATACATCACTATGTATTAGCTCCAAAATATTTTCACTCTTAGCCTGTCCAACAAAGGGTGATCTAGTCATTTTGCCCTGAAGGCAAGATTCACAAGTTGGAGTAGGCTCAGAGCCCAATGAGGATAGAATCCCCATTTTCTCCAGTTTTGCAATCCTATCTTCTGCAACATGACATAACCTTAAGTGCCAAATATATTTTGAACTTGAGTTGGTTTTCACCATGTCATTGCAATCTTTTAGATCACTTGCATTCAATTTGTGTTTGTCATTATTATCCAAATAATAAAGACCATCATTCATATAACCCGAACCAACATATTTATTTCCAAAATAAATATTGCAAACATCATCAGTGAACTGAAATTATTATCCAAATAATAAAGACCATCATTCATATAACCCGAACCAACATATTTATTTCCAAAATAAATATTGCAAACATCATCAGTGAACTGAAATTCATAGCCATTTCTAGTCAAACTAGATATAGAAATGATGTTCTTAAAAGCATCAGGTACATATAAAATATTATCCAAACACAAAACATGTCCAAACATGTAAAAAGATTTAGATCCTATGGCTAAAGCTTCAACAGTTGAGCCATTGCCAATCCGGACTCTAATATCTTGAGAACGCAAGCTGCTACTATTTGCTAGTTCCTGCATAACATTAGAAATGTGAGAACTGGCACCAGTATCTAAAACCCAAGCTGTAGATGAACTATGAGTATCATCATAATCTAAATAACAAGATATGGACATACCTTCCGAAGGTGTATCCTTCTTGTCCTTCAGAGAAGCAAGATGCTCTGGGCAGTTCCTTTTTCAGTGCCCATCCTTTTGGCAGTGGAAACACTTTCCTTTGCCTCCATCAGCTTTAGTCTTCCTTTTCTGTTTATCTATTTTCTTGGAAGGACCAGGAATATGAGGTTTCTTTTTCCTATTACCCTTCTTCTTGTTGGACTTTCCAGCAGAAGAAGATGCAACCAAAGCTACCTCTTTTCCTTTATTGCCTGGCATATTCTTTTGAGCAATAACCAGCATGTTGAGTAAACCAGCTAAGGTGCATTCCTGTTTAGTCATATGAAAATTTGTCACAAAATTCCCAAAAGACTCAGGAAGGGACTGAAGGATCAAATCCGTCTGTAGTTGGAAATCCATGTTGAAGTCAAGATGTTCCAACTGCTTAATCAGCCGAATCATCTTGTGGACATGATGCCCAACATTCTGTCCCTCAGACATCCTCATACGGAATAGCTATCTAGATATCTCATACCTAGCATTCCTGCTGTGCTCACCATATAACTCTTGTAGGTGAAGGAGGATCTCACTCGCACTCTGCATGTTCTCATGTTGCTTCTGTAACTCATTACTCATGGAAGCAAGCATATAACACTTAGCTCTCATATCATGCTCCCTCCACTTGTCCAAAGTTTCATGTTCCTCTTGTGTGGCCTCTGGAGGTAAGGGACCAGGAACATTTGAATCTAGAACATATCCTATATGTTCAAGGTTCAGGACAAGTTTCAAATTTCTTAGCCAATCAGACAGATTAGGTCCTGTCAACCTATTGTGATCAAGTATGCTTGCAAGGATATTGGATGGTGGTGGTTGTTTTGTGCTCATTTTTATCAGAAAATAACCAGATTAATTAGTAAATGTATCATGTAATTAACCAAAATGATTATGGTCTTTTAATCAAATTGGTCCTCCCACTAACTTAGCGAATCCTACACTTCCAAAGTAGAAAACGGAAATCCTAGTTGGATGGATTTCTAGTGGGTGATTGAATTCTTATAATTCTATTGATCATCCTCAGGTACATCCATTATTGGAATTACAATAAACTATAAGTAAGCAACTCTTTGCCCATCACATCTCATGTGAGGTTCAATCCTTTACCTAGCCCCTAATACTCAAAATCTCAGGTACATCCATTATTGACTTATCTTGCATTAGTTAAGTTGATCCCATTGAGCCAGTAATTATGCAAATAATTTTAATGTCCTCAAGTACATCCAATATTGGCCACTAAACCATTTACATATTTACAACATCTCATGCTTAACAATTATTCTTAAGAAAATCTCTTAAATAAATTGCATCTTATGCAACTATTTAAAATTTCTTAAAATAATTGCCCCAATGGAGGGCCTATGTTATAATTACTTTAATTATAGCATTTCCAACTTAATCATTTGTTTGGAAGATTTTATGGTCATTCTATTTACTATTAAGGTCTCACTTTGCACATTATCCATTTAGCATGCATATATCATATAATTGCATACATTCCCATACATCTCATGCATTCATGGATAAGCGATAAATATGGTATGATCATGGACTTTCTAAGGATTCATCGAGCCACCAAGAATTGAATCGGGGCATTCCTAGGTGCATTTCATTCATTCATTTTACAAGAGTTGCTGAAGGAGTACATAATCAACACTTGATCTTGAATTCCTCCCACTGGTCCCACCAATGCTCTTGACCTCCTTGAACTTCTTGCAATCCAATATTACATATTAATCCTTGGCATACTAAGGCGAATTTACAAGAACTTAAATAAATGAAATTACAACCCAAAAATTATTACAAACTTAATAATACATGCCCAAAATAAATTAAAATAAATTAATTAATTTACAATCCCAAAGAAACATAAAAGAAATAAATCCAATCACATTGGTCTTTTATAGTCCATGATCATCCATCATGCATATCACTATTTAACAATTAAACAAAACATACATACTTAAATTAAATTGAATATCTCATATTTAACTTAAAAATCCAGATTTGAATATGATTCAAATAAATTTAAAAATTCAGATTTGAATCTCATTCAAACAAATTTAAAAATTCAGATTTGAATCACATTCAAACAACTTCAAAAATTCAGATTTGAATCACATCCAAACATTTTTTAAAAAATCAAATCTGAATTTTATTCAATCAATTTTAAAAAATCAGATTTAAATATGATTCAAACAACTTTAAAAATTCAGATTTGAATTACATTCAAACAACTTTTAAAATTCAGATTTGAATCACATTCAAACAATTTTTAAAATTTTGATTTGAATAATAATTTAATTGTGTGATAAAAACTACTAATTAAACACTTTAATTAGTCAAAGAATAGGCCTTAGATCATACAACAATTACAGAATTAAAAGCCAAACCTTAAACCACCCATGGAAGCCAAACCATGCACACCATTGATGGTGTTTTTTTCAAGTATGCCGCCAACTTGCTTTGCAACCAGCAATGAACTTTTGATCTCATGATTAAACACACAATTAAATCATATAATCAACAATCTAAATGGCAAATATAGTGGCTCTGATACCAATTGAAGGAACGGAAGCGTGAAAAACACAAGTTTATACCATTGAATTCAAAAACTTTCACCTAGGGTCACATGCATCATGCAAGATTTATTTTTATCTATTTGATTTCAATAATAAACAACATATTAAAACTCTTTTAATATATTTTTGGATCTGTATTTTCCATTTAAGATTTTAAAATTAATCAGATTAATTTTAGAACCCTAGATTAAATCAAGAACGATTACACTAACCTTTTGATGCACTGCAGCGTGTCTGCGCCTTTGAGATTCGTCTTCAGGACACCAGATGTTGTCCCTCTAGCTTGTCCACACCAAGAACACCTATGGCAGCCCTTGAACAGCTTCTAAAGCCTTTTCTATTAATTAGAAATTCAAGTTCTGCCTTTTAAGAGATTAGAGATGTAAACAGGACACTAGAAATAATTCCTAGTGTTCTTAATTCAAGAGATTGATGGCTAATCTCTTTGAATTGATGAGAGATGAAGAAGAAGAGATAAAAACCCTCAAAGTGGCGTGACAAAGGAGTGTGGCTGCTGGTTGTGTTTTATTTTCTCATAACAACACTTAAATAGCTAGGTTAACACATTAAACCCTTGCCACATGTCACCCTTTGATTAGCTCTAGGTTTAAGTGACCCAATCACATTGTGCCAAGTGTCAAACCTATATTTAATCTTGATTTTAATCATCTTACATGATTAAAAACATTTGGCAAGCTTATGTGTTATGCCATGTGTCACCATCTCATGGTGCCACGTGTCACACTGCAAAATGACCAAAATGCCCCTGTGTCTTAATTTTGAGTTCTTAACCCAAAATAATTATTTTCTTCTTCTAATTAATTTATATCAAATATAAATTAATTAATTAATCTCTATTAATTAATTTCTCATTAATTAAATTCATATTTAAACACTTTAAATATAAATTTAACTTATATTATACATCCAATAATCTAGATTTAGTTTCAAGTCATGCTAGGGACTTTGCAATCTAATTGCAAACCAAACCTATTTAATTAATCAATTTAAACTCTTTAATTAATTAATTAAATCATATTTAATTAGGTGATAACTTGTGTATGTGTGTGACTTACTAGGCTCATCACTAATTGGCAATGAGACATGATATCAACTCTTAATATCATCAGAACTCTTTCTTACCATAAATGATTTCTCTAAATCATTTTATGAACCTCATAGACCATGGTTAACACCTAGCATAGCATGCCATAGCCACCCAATTAGTAATAAGGTTTACCTTAAATGAACCTATAAACCCATGCACTAGAATCTCTCTGTTACAAAATCCCAACTCAAGCTGGAGTCATGGTTTATGTCAAACTCCATTTGCTATGAATATTATGTTCTCTTTTAATTCCAGTTCTTGATTAAAAAGATTTTCTCATCGTAAACTCTTTTCTGAATAAATCTATCTATCCTGGCCAGGAACTTGAAACATCAAGAACAATTAAATGAACATAGGATTTTATCTCTATTTACTTAGAGGAACAGATCCCATCTTGATCAATACCTACCTCCATATATAACTAGTAGGAGCCAACACATGCCCTTATAGCCATACACAGTACAAGTATGAAAGCGATCAAACTCAAACTACCTATATACAAGATAACTGCTATCTCAGTCTAAAGATTATATGCATCGATATGATTTATGACAAAACATTGACAAGAGTAAACTCCATGTGCTTGTCATAAGTGTCACCGTTCGCCTACTTATCATTTATAAGTGCCTATCATGTTTGTTATATGGCATGAGACTCACCATTCCATCTTATTTATATCTCATATAAATAACTTGGGAACAAACATGAATACAATCTTTCTGGATAAGTCATGTCCTCATTATGAAGTATCCTCGATTGTGAACCTATTTATGATACTTCGTGCTAGAAATATTGTCACTCATATTCTTAACAACTTAAGAATAATATTTCTAACAAAATATCAATGGACCTTTTCTATTACACATAAATATATTATGTAAACGGAAAAGTGGAAATGCCTTTTATTAATAAAAATATGTACAAGATACATATTAAATGATATGCTCTAGGGCATACTACTAACATCTAGCTGTCCGGACCGACACCGATCACCGGAACAGTAGAATGTACGGAGTAGCTACAGGGAGGGTATTACATTTTATTTTTAGTTTGACTGTTAAACTCTCCATGAGTGAGTAGTTTTCTTAATTTTAGAATTAGAGATATAGCATTTTTAGTTTTATTATAGATTTACATTAATTTTATTTAATAAATTTGGAGATTTATTCTTTGATTTAATTTTTTGTGATCTTAATGCATGCTTTATATAGAGCTCCACTTAGTTATGATTCTAGATATTAATTAAAGTACTAAAAAATGAAGGTTAATATTGAAAAATTAAGGTATTGAACTTAGGGTTTTTGACTTAAAGATCGGTTGAGATCTTATGTTGAGTTCATAATTAGTCAAAGAGTTGAAAGAGTCTTAATTGAGATTGATCACCACGAAAGTAGGGTTCAAGTTAATTAAGATACACCCTGACTGCCTTGAGAGAGGACTTAGGATAACTTAGGATTATTTTCCTTCAAAGTAACAACCTTCCAATTTATTGAATAAATGAAATTAGATTTATAATAGGTTAAAGTGTTAGCCCCTAATTTTGGAATTGCTTTTATTAATTGATTATCTTAGTTTAATTGTATAGCTTTCCTTTATTTCATTAGTTCTAGCTAACTTAGTTTAAATTCTCTTCATCATAATTAGTAGTCTTGTCACACCCTACCCCTCAGTAAGATGTAACATGATCCCATAGTACGTCTAATGAATTACCATACTTCGCCTACCGGTAACCCATTAAATATACTACAAGGGATTTTAAAACAATTTCCTTACTTTACGAAGGTGGTGAACATTTTCTTACATTTAATAGAAGTTTAAAAGCTACTTAAAATTTTTATCCATTTTTATTTATCTGCAATATTTGGAAAATTTTCGGCAGAGTACCGTCTATATTTGGGAAAAATAGTTCTTCAAAACCTGTGAAAAACACTCCCAAATAATTAATTTCAACCCCATTTGCAACCACCAAAACTCAAATCAACATCAATAGCAATAATTCAATTCAAAATCCAAATTTCAAATCAAAATTTGTTATCTCAAAATATTTCATAAACTCGTGCACATTGCATTTTAAATATTTAATTTACATTCATATTTTAATTTAAAGACAAAATCTCAAAAATAATATTATTATACATTGACTGTACAACTGCTCAGTCTACAATAATACATTTGACACTAAACTATTTATGTGACACCCCTTACCCATCTATAGTATAGCCGAGTAAGATATGCCACACAGTGTGCTGGAGCACCATATAACAATTTACCTTTCCTAATTTTTTTATTTATATATTCACCAAGTGCATAATTTTACAAATTTTATCATTATTTACAAATTTAATTAATCTAAATTTTTTGTGAATTTTTATAAAAAATCCGGCAGAGTACCGGCTCTAAATTAGAAAACAGTTCTTCTGAACCTGTTAAAAGAAACACTTCCAATATGATTCTCAGATCCAAAACTCCAATATACATCCATATCAACTCAATCTTCGAATTTCAACACAATTTTCAAAATTTGTGTTCACATCACAATTTGAATTAATTTCCTGAATAACTCCTCAACATTTTATTCTTCAACAAAATATACTAATAATTACAATAACATGAATTTTCATATATTTACATTATCATATGATTTCATGAGTTTGTAATTACAATAAAAAAAACTAGTACAAAATGCAAAGTACAAAATACAACCCAAAATCCTAACATCCTACCAAGTACACTGCAAATATGAGGTGACTCTGGACTCTGTGTAGATCTGACAAATCACCTGATCTAAGGTCTGCTGGACTCCCCAGCTATGTCTCCAGTACCTACATGTGGCAAAAGTGACGCGCTAAGCAATTCTGCTTAGTGGTGCCAATATAAAATAAAATAGCTAAAATAAAATGAATATGCAGAATGTATATTGATATTTTATGTAGACTAAGTTCATGGCAATTATTGTAATATTATGTGATTAAAAATTAGGAAGATTTATTTTGATTGCCCAAGTAACCTATACTAGTCGACTGGACTGGATAAACAGGTAAACTAGCACTGGGTACCAAGTACCTCAGGCCATCACACCATCGGTCACATTGTGTCTCCCGGTGTGCAATAGAACAGCTAATAAGTTGTAGTAAACATTGGGCACAAGGCCAAGTATCACACTGATATCAGAATGGCTAAAAGCCATAAAATCACAGAATGGCACAATGCCATGTGCAGTACTGCTAACTGAACCCTATTGGCATTGTAACATCCTCCCGGTAGCAACTCCGTACATTCTACTGTTCCGGTGACCGGTGTCGGTCCGGACAGCTAGAACGTTCGGAAAAATATTTAAACTAAAGTGAGGAACAATAAATAACTCAAATATTGATAACAAAAATTTAGTAAAAATTTTAGAAATAAAATACAACCAAGTCAAATGAGCCGGTGCCCAAGCGATGGGTAACCAGAGGGAAGTTGCGGTTCTCGCAACGAGGAGCCCTAGACCCGGGGAAAAATTCATAAAATAATTTTTGGGACTCCAGAGAAGGGTCATTGAGGTCCCTATGGCATTAGAATGCCAAGAAAATATTTAGAAAAATTTTTCAATCGGTACAGACAATTTTGACTCGTTAAGCCAAACGGAGGGCATTTTGGTCATTTCGCCTTTAGAGGTGATTTTTGGCCGACTTGTCCAGTTGAGTAAATAATTATTATGATCTAAAATATGAATAAATATTACTAAAAATTAAATTGAAAATGAGTAGTGAAGAAAGGAAAAGAAAAATGAGGAAAAAGGTCCATTATGACATCTTTATGATGTCATTTAAAAGTTCTAACCAATCATATTTAAACAACCTATTAATTAAAAAATAAAAGAGATAAACATGGCCAAAGGAATTAAAATACCAGCTGCCTTCTCTTCAGACAAAAACGTGAGTTTCTCTTCTTCCTCCCTCCATGAAAATTTTCTTTCATTTCCTCCATTTCCCATGAATTTTCACTACTAAACCCTAGACACCTTTCATTAAAACTTGTCCATACCTCTTGGGAAAGTGTTTGGCAGCCTAGAAAGTGAAGGAAAGTGAAGTTGAATCTTGGAAAATTCTGCCATTAAAGAGGTTAGTGCTTATTTATGCAAGTGTTTCTTTTATTTCATGTTAGGAACTTGAAATTGCTAAGAAATGATAAATTAAATGGACTAAACTCATGTGTATATATTCCTTGAAATTTCGGCAGCCCTAAGGAAGGGATAAGGGTGACTGTTTTGATGGACTTAGAGTGGACTAAAGATGATATTTAAGGTACATATATACATGTATAATGAATTGGTGTGCTAACTAAGGTAAATGGGAGTAAACCTTGAATATGAACTAGGGTTTGGGAGTGAAACTTGGATTTAGCTTATGAAATTGTTAGAGAACATTTTAATGGTCAATTAGTGACCATTTTAGGTAAGTTGACCACAATTTGGACTGAAATATAGCATGGCCAAGTGAATGTGTAGGCTGCCTAAGGACAACAGCAGAGTGACTGAAATTTCAGTCCACTTGGACTGCCATATCTTGGGCTGTGTTGGTCCAATTGGTGTTTGGCCAATTTAACATGAAACTAGGCTTATAATGGCACATTTTTGCTGAAGAAACCATGCCCAAAAGACCAAAGCAAGAGGACCAAAAGTTGGCCCCAATCCGGAGCCCCTGCAGAATGACCAAATGAACAGTGCCATAACTCACTGTAGAATGGTCAAATGGACCTGAAATGTTTACAGTAACAAGATATGATATAGACAAAAAAATTTCATGAAGAACATCACCCAAAATTATGCCATTAACCCATTCAAATTATTGAGCAAAGTTAAGTTATCAAACCTGCAACTCTGCAGATCTTCATTTGAACAATAATGTTTGGATGACTATAACTCTCTCTAGAAAACTCGGATTTAGGCGATTCTTGAACCGATGGAAACCTAAGGCATGGTAGAACATTTCATATGAAGAAAGTTAGGCCAAATTATGAACTTAACTTGATCAAATTACTGACCAAAGTTGGACCAAAAATCTGCCATACCCAAAATCTCAGCATGAACAGTACACGTGAACAGTAAACTTATTTTGGCCATAACTTGAGCTACAAAACTCCAAATGGAGTGATTCAAAAAAGGAAATTCAACTAGACAAAATAAGGAACAACTTTCATGTTTACCATTTCCTCAAATTCCCACTGCAACAGTGCTTAATGGAATAGTAAAGTTAAGTTTCAAAAATTGAAAATTTTATTTCCCTTGGTTAAAGCTTAGAAATGGTATTAATGCTTAATGCCAAAAAGTTTTAAAAGAAAAATATGGTATGTTTGAAGTGCCAAAGTCAGTGTACATATTCTCTATGCAAAAGTCAACTTTCTTGTTGACCAATGAAATGAATAGTGACACCAAAACTTGAAATTCAAAAATGTGAAACTTAAAAATGCAAAATGCCCTAGTAGGCCAAATGTGATTGGTTTGGATAGTTTGGCATGCCAATAGGGTATTGTTTTAGCAGTACTGCGAAAGGCTTTATGCCTGTATTCATGGCTTTATGCCCGTATTTATGGGTTTTATGCCAGTATTCATAGCTTTTATGCCCGATTATGTGATATCATGGCTTTTTAGCCATATTGACTGCATACGTGGTAGACGTTCTGCGTCCCATGGTATGACGGCCCGAGGCACCGCGGTGTCCATTGCCAACGACCCGTTATCCATCGCCGTCAAAGATAGGTTACTTGGGCATGGAAAAGTATAACTGTGATTGAACTGATCATTAAAGAAAATACGAAAATTAAGTATCAGGAATGATTACCAAAAATACAAAGAAGCTCAAGATCATGAAGAAAATAATTAACGAAATGCATGAAGAAGTTAATATCATAAAACATGATTAGCCCTCGACTAAACAATAAGTTAGTAATTATTCATTTCTTATGAACACAATAGCAAGGAAATTATTATTTTTATTTGCATATTATATTTTCTTGTATTATTGGCACCACTAAGCTTTATGCTTAGCGTCGCTTTGCAACGCTGTAGGTGTACCAAGATTTGGACAGAGGGCCCAGTAGACCCCAGATTCGGTAAGGCAGTTCACAGTTCTGCATAGTGTCTGTGTCACCTCACAGACTACAGTGCTTTGGTAGGACACTAGGTGCCATTTTGTATTTTGAGATTTTTGTAAATTTGGTAATTAAACTCTTATTTTATCATATGTATTTGAACAAATGTAATATAATTTTGTATTAATGTAAGTACTTGTAATTTGTGATTATAAATCACATGTGAGAATTTATTTATGATTTGAGTCTAATGATGATGTGAAATGATAAATAGAGGAATCGTTAAGAAATTGCTGTAACTTGATGTGATACAAAATGTGAATTGTATATGAGTACCATGAGATGAATGATTGAGAAATAAATGAAATTGATGAAATTATTCTGAGACTTTGTTGATAATTGGAGTTGGGATTGATTGAATATGATCATAGGAAGTGTTTTTCACAGGTTCCGAAGAACTGTTTTCTCCATTTTTAGCCGGTACTCCGCCGGATTTTCTATAAAATTTTCGGAACCTCAAATAAATAATAATTTCGATAAATGGTTTAAAATGAATTATATTTCACAAGTTATGTTCAAAACTATGATAAAAATGAATTAAGATAAAATAGATTGCTCGGCACACTGAGTGGCATAACTTGCTCGACTACACTGTAGTCGGGTAAGGGGTGTCACATTTAGTGGTATCAGAGCACGGTTTAGGCGTTTTTGGACCTAGATAGATTGCATATCATGCATTGCATTCATAAGAGTCGAGGTGACACTATTGCAGATCTGTATTTCCTGTTTATTTTAGGTTAAGGTATGGAATAAGAGAGTGAAGAGACAATGAGATAGCGAATGGAGATGAGAAGGAGAGTATTTAAGATGAAAAGGATGAGTACATAACTGTTTGAGGATAGGATTGAGACTAAGGAGAAAGTGAAGTAGGATAACACGGAAGGTGAAGAAACAAGGAGGTAGCAACTCCCGATTACTTAAGTCGTAAATTTCGAGGACGAAATTTAAATAAGAGGGGAAGAGTTGTAACATCCTCCTGTAGCAACTCAGACATTCTCATCGGTGACGATGTGTCGGTCCGGACAGCTAGAACATTCGGAAAAATATTTAAACTAAAGTGAGGAACAATAAATAACTCAAATATTGATAAGAAAAATTTAGTAAAAATTTTAGAAATAAAATACAACCAAGTCAAATGAGCCGGTGCCCAAGCGATGGGTAACCAGAGGGAAGTTGCGGTTCTCGCAACGAGGAGCCCTAGACCCGGGGAAAAATTCATAAAATAATTTTTGGGACTCCAGAGAAGGGTCATTGAGGTCCCTATGGCATTAGAATGCCAAGAAAATATTTAGAAAAATTTTTCAATCGGTACAGACAATTTTGACCCGTTAAGCCAAACGGAGGGCATTTTGGTCATTTCGCCTTCAGAGGTGATTTTTGGCCGACTTTTCCAGTTGAGTAAATAATTATTATGATCTAAAATATGAATAAATATTACTAAAAATTAAATTGAAAATGAGTAGTGAAGAAAGGAAAAGAAAATGAGGAAAAAGGTCCATTATGACATCTTTATGATGTCATTTAAAAGTTCTAACCAATCATATTTAAACAACCTATTAATTAAAAAATAAAAGAGATAAACATGGCCAAAGGAATTTAAATACCAGCTGCCTTCTTTTCAGCCAAAAACGTGAGTTTCTCTTCTTCCTCCCTCCATGAAAATTTTCTTTCATTTCCTCCATTTCCCATGAATTTTCACTACTAAACCCTAAACACCTTTCATTAAAACTTGTCCATACCTCTTGGGGAAGTGTTTGGCAGCCTAGAAAGTGAAGGAAAGTGAAGTTGAATCTTGGAAAATTCTGCCATTAAAGAGGTTAGTGCTTATTTATGCAAGTGTTTCTTTTATTTCATGTTAGGAACTTGAAATTGCTAAGAAATGATAAATTAAATGGACTAAACTCATGTGTATATACTCCTTGAAATTTCGGCAGCCCTAAGGAAGGGATAAGGGTGACTGTTTTGATGGACTTAGAGTGGACTAAAGATGATATTTAAGGTACATATATACATGTATAATGAATTGGTGTGCTAACTTAGGTAAATGGGAGTAAACCTTGAATATGAACTAGGGTTTGGGAGTGAAACTTGGATTTAGCTTATGAAATTGTTAGAGAACATTTTAATGGTCAATTAGTGACCATTTTAGGTAAGTTGACCACAATTTGGACTGAAATATAGCATGGCCAAGTGAATGTGTAGGCTACCTAAGGACAGCAGCAGAGTGACTGAAATTTCAGTCCACTTGGACTGCCATATCTTGGGCTGTGTAGGTCCAATTGGTGTTTGGCCAATTGGACATGAAACTAGGCTTATAATGGCACATTTTTGCTGAAGAAACCATGCCCAAAAGACCAAAGCAAGAGGACCAAAAGTTGGCCCCAATCCGGATACCCTGCAAACAGCCCCTGCAGAATGACCAAATGAACAGTAACTGTTCATTTGGCCATAACTCACTGTAAAATGGTCAAATTGACCTGAAATTTTTACAATAACAAGATATGATATAGACAAACAACTTTCATGAAGAACATCACCCAAAATTATGCCATTAACCCATTCAAATTATTGAGCAAAGTTAAGTTATCAAACCTGCAACTCTGCAGATTTTCATTTGAACAGTAATGTTTGGATGACTATAACTCTCTCTAGAAAACTCGGATTTAGGCGATTCTTGAACCGATGGAAACCTAAGGCATGGTAGAACATTTCATATGAAGAAAGTTAGATCAAATTATGAACTTAACTTGATCAAATTACTGACCAAAGTTGGACTAAAAATCTGCCAGACCCAAAATCTCAGCATGAGCAGTACACGTGAACAGTAAACTTATTTTGGCCATAACTTGAGCTAAAAAACTCCAAATTGAGTGTTTCAAAAAAGGAAATTCAACTAGACAAAATAAGGAACAACTTTCATGTTTACCATTTCCTCAAATTCCCACTGCAACAGTGCTTAATAGAATAGTAAAGTTAAGTTTCAAAAACTGAAAATTTTGTTTCCCTTGGTTAAAGCTTACAAATGGTATTAATGCTTAATGCCAACAAGTTTTAAATAAAAAATGTGGTACGTTTGAAGTGCCAAAGTCAGTGTACATATTCACTATGCAAAAGTCAACTTTCTTGTTGACCAATGAAATGAATAGTGACACCAAAACTTGAAATTCAAAAATGTGAAACTTAAAAATGCAAAATGCCCTAGTAGGCCTAATGTGATTGGTTTGGATAGTTTGGCATGCTAATAGGGTATTGTTTTAGCAGTACTGCGAAAGGCTTTATGCCTGTATTCATGGCTTTATGCCCGTATTCATGGCTTTTATGCCAGTATTCATGGCTTTTATGCCCGATTATGTGATATCATGGCTTTTTAGCCATATTGAATGCATACGTGGTAGACGTTCTGCGTCCCATGGTATGACGGCCCGAGGCACCGCGGTGTCCATTGCCAACGACCCGTTATCCAGTCCAGTCGTCCAGTATAGGTTACTTGGGCATGGAAAAGTATAACTGTGATTGAACTGATCATTAAAGAAAATACGAAAATTAAGTATCAGGAATGATTACCAAAAATACAAAGAAGCTCAAGATCATGAAGAAAATAATTAACGAAATGCATGAAGAAGTTAATATCATAAAACATGATTAGCCCTCGACTAAACAAAAAGTTAGTAATTATTCATTTCTTATGAACACAATAGCAAGGAAATTATTATTTTTATTTGCATATTATATTTTCTTGTATTATTGGCACCACTAAGCTTTATGCTTAAGGCCGCTTTGCAACGCGTAGGTACTGAAGATTTGGACAGAGGGCCCAGTAGACCCCAGATTCGGTAAGGCAGTTCACAGTTCTGCATAGTGTCCGTGTCACCTCACAGACTACAGTGCTTTGGTAGGACACTAGGTGCCATTTTGTATTTTGAGATTTTTGTAAATTTGGTAATTAAACTCTTATTTTATCATATGTATTTGAACAAATGTAATATAATTTTGTATTAATGTAAGTACTTGTAATTTGTGATTATAAATCACATGTGAGAATTTATTTATGATTTGAGTCTAATGATGAGGTGAAATGATAAATAGAGGAATCGTTAAGAAATTACTGTAACTTGATGTGATACAAAATGTGAATTGTATATGAGTACCATGAGATGAATGATTGAGAAATAAATGAAATTGATGAAATTATTCTGAGACTTTGTTGATAATTGGAGTTGGGATTGATTGAATATGATCATAGGAAGTGTTTTTCACAGGTTCCGAAGAACTGTTTTCTCCATTTTTAGCCAGTACTCAGCCGGATTTTCTATAAAATTTTCGGAACCTCAAATAAATAATAATTTCGTTAAATGGTTTAAAATGAATTATATTTCACAAGGTATGTTCAAAACTATGATAAAAATGAATTAAGATAAAATAGATTGCTCGGCACACTGAGTAGCATAACTTGCTCGACTACACTGTAGTCGGGTAAGGGGTGTCACAGGCATGCCAACCTATCTAAACCAATCATTCTAGGCATACTAGGGCATTTTACACAGTTAATGATTCAATTATTTATTTTTATAATGTAGAGGTCACTATTCACTTGACTAATTTCACTCAAAGGTTGACTTTTTAATTTATAATAGATTTGTTGAACCTAAATTCACCAAGATACCACATTTTGGTTTACAAGGGTGTTGGCATTAGTTGCCAAACAATACTTAAAACCAATGAAGAATAATTCAAAAATTTCAGTTTTGAGTGTTAGAGTTTACTGTTCCATTAGGCCATTCGACAGTGAGAATTTGGCCAAATGTTCTTCATCAAAATTGTTTCTTATTGTGTCTAGTTACATTTATTTTTTTGAATCACTCTATTTGTAGTTTTATAGCTCAAGTTATGGCCTAAATACCATAACTGGCCAGATTGCAATTTTTCTAGAATTTTTGGGCAGAATTCATTCTGCAGTTTTTGTACACTGACTGCAGGTCAGTTTTTGAACATGTTATGGTCAAAATTTGGATTTGTTTTCTTCATGAAAGTTGTAGGTCTATGTCTCAGATTTCTACTGGTAAAATTTAAGGTCAATTAAACTTTTTTACACTGAGTTATGACTATTTGAACAAATACTGTTCATTTGGTCATTTTCCATAGACAGCATGTTGGTCACCCGTATTAGGATAGTTTTTAGGTCAACTTGGTTTGATTTTCTGGGCAGGGTTTCTTCACCAAAGTTGTGCCATTATGTGTCTAGTTTCATGTCTAATTGACCTTGTACCAATTGAACCTACACAACTCTAGTTATAACTACCCAAACCTGCTGGACTCACACCCAGCCCTGCAGGTCACCAAGGGCAGCATACCTAACTTCAATTCCTATGGAACAACTCACTTCATTTCTTAGTCACACATAGCCAAATGGTCACTAATTGAACACTAAAACTTTCTTTCACTAAAATACATGAACAAAGTCCCAAGTTTGTGTCCAAACCCTAACTCTACCATTTCGAATTTTTGCATTACTTACACTTCACTATTCTACTCAAGAGATTAATGTTAAGGACAACCATAATACCATTTTAGTTCTAAGAAATCTTCAAAACCCTACTAAGTCCAAGGCTGCCGAAAATTTGGGGGAGGTATACACATGATTTCTATTCAAGTTTCTTGTAAATATCCACTTAATTCCACTCCCTCAACATGAATTGAAAGAGAAAGAACAAGTTTGGTTTCTAACCTTTAATGGAGTCAATTTCAAGCTTGTAAAAGCTCTTCTTTGTCAATTCTTTTTTATCCCAAAAGCTTCACCAAGATAAAATATCAAGGTTTTGTGTTGACAACTTAAAGTTTGGTTGAAGAAAAACCAAGAAACCAAGCTTTGGAAAACTTGGCAATGGAGGAGAGGAATAGAGACTATGGTGCGACTTGGAAGGGAGGAAGATGGCTGATGGTTGTTTCCAGATTTTTGACTTCTTTCCTCTCTTTTTAATATGTTTTGAATGATTTTTATTGCATTTGATTGGCCAAAAATTTTAAATGACCTCATGCTTACCTCATAATTCAATTTATCTTTATTTCTTTTCTTTTTCTTTATTACTCACTTTTAATTTCATTTTTAGCAATTTTATTCATATTTAATATCATATAATTTATATACTTAATTGGACAAGTTGGTCAAAAATCATCTCTGAAGACGAAATAACCAAAATGCCCTCTATTTGGCTTAACGAGCTAAAATTGTGTGTACCAATTGATTAAATTTTCCTTGTGTTTTCTTAGCAATTTATTGTCATTGAGACCCCAATAATCCTTTCCTGAGGCCCCAACTATTATTTCATGGAGTTTTCCCTGGGTCTAGGGTTACTAAAGGCCCTCGCCGTCACTTCCTGTTAGGGTCACCCATCACTGGGGCTATGGCTTATTTAACCTTAGTGCATTTCATTTCTAAAAAGTTTCCTTAATTTTTTCTTATCATTATTTGGGTTATTTATAACTCCTCACTCTAGTCTAATTATAATTTTCAAATTTTCTAACTACCCGGATTGACATTGGTCACCGGAACAGTAGAATGTACGGACTAGCTAAAGTGAGGATATTACAATTTACATCAAAATAATTACAAAGGTATCAATAAATACCCATACAAAAATCTCTAAACTATGCTCCTCTCTTACTGTAGCAACTCACTCTGCTGCTATGTCCTTTTCCTTATCTGCGACAGCAAAAAAAACTGTCGCTAAGTATAAAAACACTCAGTGGAACACAATAAAATGTAAAATACATAATATAAAATATTTGTTATCAATTTACAGTTCAAATATCTCACAATCACATTTCACAATTTTTTTAAATCACATAAACAAATCACAATTTTCAAAGCTTAATACAACACAAATTTGATCAAATAATTTAATAAACACAGTGTTGCTAATCAATAACACAACTTAGGCCATGACACAAAATTTCCAAATATGCCGTGTTGTACACCATGACAAGGCAAACTCACCCCACTAATCGAAATCAATGAGGGAGGTGGCTAGCTAGCTAATGAGTACTCATCCAAACTCACCTCAGACTGGCGAGCTAGAGAGGGAGGAAAGTGATCAAATATCAAACCCAACCCCACAAGTGGAGAAGGAACATAGTAAGGGACTACCATGCCAAGTGTGAATCAAAAACAATTTCAAAATCATCTTATTCAACATTTCATTCAAAACATTAATCAATTTTCATTTCAAATTTCCATTTACAAAGTAGGCAACACAACATTTCTCAAGACATTAATTAGCATAAAATGCTCCAAAGATGTATTAAATGAATTTTCTAATAATAAATTGAAAATGAAAAGTTATTG
This sequence comes from Hevea brasiliensis, assembly GCF_030052815.1. Taxonomy (NCBI): domain Eukaryota; kingdom Viridiplantae; phylum Streptophyta; class Magnoliopsida; order Malpighiales; family Euphorbiaceae; genus Hevea; species Hevea brasiliensis. The sequence goes on along the minus strand of NC_079504.1, from coordinate 66,217,576 downwards.
CGTACAAACCTTATGCGAGTCACCTCTTGACCTTGACTCGATGCCTCGGGTTCTTTCCTGGTATTCTTTTCAACTGAAACACACCATTTTACTATGTTTCAGTGTCACAATTTATCATAAATCCAAAAATAAATCCAAATGTATTTATATCTAACTTTAATATGCTAAACTTGATGTTCATTAAAATTTACACTTCGAAATTACTATTCACGATACTATTTAAGTCAATTTGTTGACTTTCTAATGCTTAATAGGTATGAGAATTCTAATTTTACCCACATACCACATTTTGGTTACCTAACTTATTGGTTTTGGTTGTTTTTCTCAAATCTTAAGTCTCTTAGGTGAAATTCCAAAATTTCATATTTGGTGCCCTATTTTGCACTGTTCCATTGGTCAAGTTGCTGTGGTAATTTGGCTAAGTTTTCTTCATAGAAGTTGTTCCTTATTGTCTTAACTTTATTTCCCTTTTTGAATCACTCCATTTGGAGTTTCGTAGCCCTAGTTATGGCCATTTGAACATGGCTGGCCGAATTTGGTGTTACCCAGAATTCTGGGCATTTTTTGGATATTGGCAGTTTTTGTGGGTGGACTGCAGGTGAGTTTTTCGACAAATTATGGTCAAAATTTGGATTTGTTTTCTCCATTAAAGTCGTAGGGCTATGTCTCAGCTTTCCATCGGTATAAAATGCAAGTCATTTGGACCTTCCTAGACCAAGTTATGGTCATTTACGTAACTACTATTCATTTGGTCATTTTTGTATAGGTTAGTGTGCCCTAATCCGAATTTGGCCTAATGGTTCATTAAGTTATGGTCATTTTTTGAGCATGGTTCATGAATAAAAAATGGTCCATTTTGTGTCTAGTTTCATTGCCAATTGACCTCATACCAATTGAGTTAGTAAATTTTCAGTTTGGTCCCTGAAAGGGACCTAGGTCAAGCTATCTGCATTTTGACCTTAACCAATCCGAATTGAAACTTATTTCTACAATTCACACACACCACAAATGGTCACAATTGACCATTTCTCAACTCAAATAAGGTTTTTTACATCAATTTACCAATTCTCCAATTTTTTTTTCCAAAACCCTAAGGTCAAAAACCCTAATTTTTCTAAGTGTTTCAATTTATGCAATTAAGGTATCTAAACATTCTCTACAGACTTAATTAGGCTTATATACATAGTTCATTGAACTAAAACACTTTAACCTCTCCTAACATCATGGCTGCTGAATTTTCTACTCATCATGCATGCAAGATTATTTTCATTTTCTTCACAATTTCTATGCATCTCAACTAAATTTCAAGTAGTATTTAAAGATTTAAAACCAATTTATACATACCTTGATTTATGGATTCTCTAATTCTCCAAGTCTCCTTCTTTTCTTCTTCTTTTTGTTACTAACCACTCCACCAAGGTCTAAAATCAAACTTTAATGTTGGTGGTTAGGGTTTTTATGGTGAGGAAGGGAGGAGAAATCAAGCTTTTAAGGGTTAAAAATGGTGGAATTGTGAGAGAATTAGAGAGAAAGAGAGAGTGGCGGAAATCCATGAGGAATAAGACCAAAAAATAAATTTCTTTATTTTGTTATTTTATGTGCATTTATCCCAAATTGACTTAGTCAAATTAAGTAAATAATTGATAATTATTTATTGAGTCATACATGATGTCATCCATGATGATGTCATTATTCTTTATTTTCTTTTCTTTTCTTTTTCCTTTCTTTTTCCTCACTTCTATAATTTAATTCTATATTTCAAAATTTTCATTTCTCATATTTTATTAGACAGTTAGGTTAGGAGTCAGCTCTAGGGGTGAATTGACCAAATAGCCCCTTGCTGGTTCAATCCGATTTGCAAATAATTTAATATTTCTTCAAGATCCCTTACCTAATTATTTGACCTACTTAAAAATTCTTTTTCATGATTTTCTCTTTTTCACTATGTTCACAATAGTCCTAAGGACCGCGGCGTCATATTTTTCGGTTCAGAATTCGGGTTATGATTGACCTCGCAGTTATTTCCCAGGAAGGTCACCTATCGCTGTGACTCCTGGCTCATTTAACTTCTTGTGCTTTGTTTTTCTTCTTTATACTTAACTATTTGGCAATTACTAATTATTTATATTCAGGGCTTATCTAGGTATCTTAGATGTGATTCTAATCCCCTTAATTATCCGAACCGATACTAGTCACCGGAACAGTAATATATACCAGGCTATGCAAATAGGGATGTTACAAGTCTAGATAGTTATAACTTATGGGAATAATGCTCACTCATCACTTTATTATTTATTAACGATTCGCGCACTTGTGGGATTTTGCACAAGTTTTTGGCGCCATTAACTAGAAACTTTTGTTGATATTAGATAATAGGCAATTTAGCTAATTTAGACATTTTGTTTTATTTAATCATTACTAGTTAATTTATTCTATTTTCTTTATTTCTATTTCAGACCTTCTATTTAGTTTATGACCAGATCTAAACATGAAGAAATACTTGAATTGAATCTAGAGATAGACAAACTCTAAGAGCCATCAAAAGGGGGAAGAAGCAACAAGAAGCTGAAACTTCAACCATGGTAGATAATAGGCCAAAACCCTTGAGGCACTATGGAGCCCTAGCTATTTGAGGATTCCAACCAAGTGTTACCAGACCTGCAATAGATGCAAATAACTTCAAGATTAAACTGACATGGCTCCAGACGATTCTGTTAGTAGTATGCCCTAGAGCATATCATTTAGTATGTATCTTGTACATATTTTATTAATAAAAAGGCAATTTCACTTTTTTGTTTACATAATGTATTTATGTGTAATAAAAAAAGGTCCATCGATATTTTGTTAGAAATTCTATTCTTAAGTTGTTAAGAATATGAGTGATAGTATTTCTAGCACAAAGTATCATAAATTGGTTCACAATCAAGGATACTAAATAATAAGGACATGACTTATCTAAAAAGATTATAATCATGTTTGTTCCCAAGTTATTTATATGAGATGTAAAAAAGATGGAATGGTGAGTCTCATACCATATAACAAACAAGATAGGCACTTATACATAATAAGTAGGCTAAACCAGTGACACTTATGACAAGCACGTGGAGTTTACTCTTGTCAATGCATTGTCATAAATCATATCAGTGCATATAATCTTTAAACTTGAGATAACACAGTTATTTTGTATATAGGTGGTTTGAGTTTGATACTACTTTCATACTTTTACTGTGTATGAGTATATGGGCATGTGTTGGCTCCTACTAGTTATATATGGAGGTAGGTGTTGATCAAGATGGAATCTGTTACCCTAAGTAAATAGGGATAAAATCCTATGTTCATTTAATTGTTCTTAATGTTTCAAGTTCCTGGCCAGGACAGACAGATTTAATCAAAAAAGAGTTTCTGATTAGAAAATCTTTTTAATGAAGAATTAAAATTAAAAGAGAACATAATATTAATAGCAAATGAGATTTGACATAAACCATGACTCCAGCTCAAATTGGGATTTTGTAACAGAGAGATTCTCGTGCATGGTAACATATAATTATAGGTTCATTTAAGGTATTCCTTATTACTGATTAGGTAGCCATGGCATGTTATGCTAGGTGTTAACCATGGCCTATAAGGTGCCTAAAATGATTTAGAGAAATCATTTATGGTAAGAAAAGGTTCTGATGATAAGAGTTAATATCATATCTCATTACTAATTAGTGAAGAGCCTAGTGAGTCACACATATACACAAGTGATCACCAAGTTAAATGTGATTTAATTAATTAATTAAAGAGTTTAATTGATTAATTAAATAGGTTTAGTTTGCAATAAGATTGCAAAGTCCCTAGCATGGCTTGGAACCAAATCTAGGTTATTGGATGTATAACAAAAGTTAAATTTATATTTAAAGTGTTTAAATATGAATTTAATTATGAAAAATTAATTAATAGAGATTAATTAATTAATTTATAATTGATATAAATTGATTAGAAGAAGAGAAATAATTATTTTGGGTTGAGAACTCAAAATTACAACACAAGGGTAATTTGGTCATTTCACAGGGTGATATGTGGCACCATGAGATGGTGACACATGGCATCATAGTTTGTCACTTGTCTTCCTATCATGCATGATGATCAAAGTCAAGATTAAACCTAGCTTTGACACTTGGCATAATGTGATTAGGTCAATTAAAATTAAGATGCAATCAGAAAATGACATGTGGCAAGGGTTTTAAGTGATGACCTAATTATAAAAGGGAAAGAATGAAAGAACAAAATAATATTCTGATTTTTCTAAAGAGGTGCCGCCACCTATGAAGCTCTCTTCCTCTCTTCTTTTTCTTCTCTCATCAATTCAAAGAGAATTTTCCATATTCTCTTAAATTAAAGTTGCTAGAAATTGTTTCTAGTGTTATAAACATCTACAATCTCTCTAAAGGCAAATCCCTAATTTCTTATTGGTTGGCTATAACACCCTCACTATAGCAATTCTGTATATTCTACTATTCCAGTGACCGGTGTCAGTCCGGACAGCTAGAATGTCTGAAAAAATATTTAGACTAAAGTGAGGAGCCATAATTAACTCAAATATTAATAAGAAAAATTAAGGAAAAATTTTAGAAATAAAATACAACTAAGTTAAATGAGTCGTTGCCCTAGCGATGGGTAACCTAGTGAGAAGTTGCGGTCTTCGCAGCTAGAAGCCCTAAACACAGGAGAAAATTTATGAAATAATTTTTGAGACTCCAGAGAAGAGTCATTGAGGTTTCTATGGCATTAGAATGCCAAGAAAAGGCTTAGAAAAATTTTTTGATCAGTACAGACGATTTTGGCTCAATAAGCCAAACGGAAGGCATTTTGGTCATTTCGTTTTCAGAAATAATTTTTGGCTAACTTGTCCAGTTAAGTAAATAATTATTATGATATAAAATGTGAATAAATATTGCTAAAAATTGAATTGAAAATGAGTAGTAAAGAAAAGAAAAGAAAAATAAAAGAAATTGGGAATTATAACATCACATGATGTCATTACAATGCCCTCCACCAATCAAATTTCAACAAGCACTTTAAAAGGAGATAATTGAGACAAAAATTGAAAACAAATTTGCATCTTCCTCTCCTAAACCAGCCGGCAGCCACCTCTCCCATTTTCACTATTGTTATCCTTCATTACACCTTGCTAACTTTGAATTTTTCACCATAAAATCCCTACCTTGCTTCATAAAAATTTAATATTACATCTTGAGCAAGTGTTTGGCTGCCAAGAAAAGCCAAGAAAGTGAAGGAAAAATTTAAGTTAGCTAAGGGAAAATTCTGGTCAAAGAGGCTAGTGCCTTACTTTTGTTTCTTTTCCTTTTCATATGTTGAAACTAAGTTGAATGAAGGTGAAATTCATGAAAAATGATATAAATGATGCATGAATGAAGAATTAGATTTTTTTTTCCAGCTTTATGGGAATGGTAGTTTGATAGTTTTGATGGATTTGGAAGGCTTAGAAACTGTGATTTATGTGTAAACATAAATTAGAAATTGATTAGTTTGCTTAATTTGATAAGTGTTGGGTGAACCTAGAATTGAGAGTTAGGGTTTGGGCAACAACTTTAGGATTTTGCTCATGTATTGGTGCAAGGAAATTTTAATGGTCAATTTGTGACCATTTGGTTGTGTTTGAGTAGGAATTGAAGTGATTTGTTCTAAGAGAATTGAAGTTAGGTATGCTGCCCTTGAGTGCCCTGCAGGTCTGGATGTGAATCCAGTATGTTTGGGCAGCTATAACTTGGGTTATGTAGGTTCAATTGGTGCAAAGCCAATTGGAAATGAAATTAAACACACAATGGCACAACTTTGATGGAGGAACCCTGTCCAGAAAGCAAACTTAGGATGCCCTAAGAATTGACCAAATCCTGGTAACTTACATTCTATCTGGGCAAAATGACTAAATGAACAGTGTTCATTCATTTGATCATAACTCAGTGTAGAAAGGTCCAATTGACCTGAATTTTTACCAGTAGAAACTGAGACATGGCCCTACAACTTTCATGAAGAAAAAAAAACCCAAATTTTGACCATAACATGTCCAAAAACTGACCTACTGATCGGTGTACAAAAATCGAGGATTGATTACGCGAAATCTGGAAAAATTGCAATCTGGCCAGTTATGGTGTTTAGGCCATAAATTGAGCTACAAAACTCCAAATAGAGTGATTCAAAAAAAAGAAATGTAACTAGACACAATAAGAAACAACTTTGATGAAGAAGATTTAGCCAAATTCTCACTGTAGAATGACCTAATGGAACAATGAACTCTAGCACCCAAAAACTGAAATTTTGAATTATTCTCCAATGGTTAGAAGTATGGATTGGCAACTAATGCCAACACTTTTGGGAACCAAAATATGGTAAATCTATGTGATTAAAACTCATGTAACTATTATATATGAGAAAGTCAATATTTTGACTTAAATGACTAAAAGAATAGTAACCTTACATGTTAAGTACAAATATTCAAGAAATGACTTTGTAATATGCCCTAGTAAGCCTAATATGATTGGTTTGGATAGGTTGGCATGCCAATAGGGTTCTAATAACAGTACTACGTATGATGTATGTGTTAGTAGTATGCCCTAGAGCATATCTTTTAGTATATATCTTGTACATGTTTTATTAATAAAAGGCATTTCCACTTTTCCGTTTACATAAGATATTTATGTGTAATAGAAAAGGTCCATTGATATTTTATTAGAAATTCTATTCTTAAGTTGTTAAGAATATGAGTGATAGTATTTCTAGCACAAAGTATCATAAATAGGTTCACAATCGAGGATACTTCATAATAAGGACATGACTTATTCAGAAAGATTGTATTCATGTTTGTTCCCAAGTTATTTATATGAGATATAAATAAGATGGAATGGTGAGTCTCATGCCATATGAAAAACATGATAGGCACTTATAAATGATAAGTAGGCCGAACCAGTGACACTTATAACAAGCACATGGAGTTTACTCTTGTCAATATTTTGTCATAAATCATATCAGTGCATATAATCTTTAGACCTGAGATAGCACAGTTATCTTGTATATAGGTAGTTTGAGTTTGATACTGCTTTCATACTTGTACTGTGTATGGGTATATGGGCATGTGTTGGCTCCTACTAGTTATATATGGAGGTAGGTGTTGATCAAGATGGAATCTGTTCCTCTAAGTAAATAGAGATAAAATCCTATGTTCATTTAATTGTTCTTGATGTTTCAAGTTCCTGGCCAGGACAGATAGATTTAATCATAAAAGAGTTTCTAATGAGAAAATCTTTTTAATCAAGAACTGGAATTAAAAGAAAACATAATATTCATAGCAAATGGAGTTTGACATAAACCATGACTCTAGCTTGAGTTGGGATTTTGTAACAGAGAGATTCTAGTGCATGCTAACATATGATTATAGGTTCATTTAAGGTAAACCTTATTACTAATAGGGTGGCCATGGCATGCTATGCTAGGTGTTAAGCATAGTCTATGAGGTACATAAAATGATTTAGAGAAATCATTTATGGTAAGAAAGAGTTCTGATGATATTAAGAGTTGATGTCATATCTCATTGCCAATTAGTGATGAGCCTAGTAAGTCACACACATACACAAGTTATCACCTAATTAAATATGATTTAATTAATTAATTAATTAAAGAGTTTAATTGATTAATTAAATAAGTTTGGTTTGCAATTAGATTGCAAAGTCCTTAACATGACTTGAAAGCAAATCTAGGTTATTGGATGTATAGTATAAGTTAAATTTATATTTAAAGTATTTAAATATGAATTTAATTAATTAATTTATATTTGATATAAATTGATTAGAAGAAGAGAAATAATTATTTTGGGTTGAGAACTCAAAATTAAGACACAGGGGCATTTTGGTCATTTCATAGGGTGACATGTGGCACATGAGATGGTGACACATGGCATTACACATAAACTTGCCAAATGTTTTTTAATCATGTAAGATGATTAAAATTAGGATTAAATATAGGTTTGACACTTGGCATAATATGATTGGGTCAATTAAACCTAGAGCCAATCAGAAGGTGACATGTGGCAAAAGTTTTAAGTGGTGACCTAGCTATATAAGGGAAAGGATGAAAAGAAAAATACTTAGCTCTATTTGTTTCATTGTGGCCACCCCAAAGCACCTCTCCCTTTCATCTTCTTCATCTCTCATCAATTCAAAGAGATTAACCAACAATCTCTTGAATTAAAAATACTAGAAATCGTTTCTAGTGTCCTATTTACATCTTTAATCTCTTAAAAGGTAGAACTTGATTTTCTAAATAATAGAAAAAGCTTTAGAAGCTGTTCAAGGGCTGCCATAGGTGTTCTTGGTGTGGACAAGCTAGAGGGACAACATCTGGTGTCCTGAAGACGCATCTCAAAGGCGCAAATACACTGCAGTGCATCAAGAGGTTAGTGTGTTTGTTCTTGATTTAATCTAGGGTTCTAAAATTAATCTGATTAATTTTAAAATCTTAAATGGCAAATACAGATCCAAAAAACATATTAAAAGAGTTTTAATATGTTGTTTATCATTGAAATCAAATAGATAAAAATAAATCTTGCATGATGCATGTGACCTTAAGTGAAAATTTTTGAATTCAATGGTATAAACTTGTGTTTTTCACTCTTCCGTTCCTTCAATTGGTATCAGAGCCATTATATTTGCCATTTAGATTGTTGATTACATGATTTAATTGTGTGTTTCAATCATGAGATGATTTATCCATTGCTGGTCGCAATGGATGTGTGGCGGCATGCAAGAGAACACCTTCATGGTGCGTAAGGTTTGTGGCTTCATGGGTGGCTCAAGGTTTGGCTTTTTAATTTGCAATTGTTGTATGATCTAAAAGCTCATCCTATGTCTAATTAAATTGTTTAATTAGAATTTCAATCACACAATTAAATTTTGATTCAAATCAGAATTTTAAAAATTGTTTGAATGTGATTAAAATCTAAATTTTAAAAGTTGTTTGAATGTGATTCAAATTTGAATTTTTAAAGTTGTTTGAATCATATTTAAATCTGATTTTTTAAAGTTGTTTAAATAATATTCTGATCTAAATTTTTAAAAATTGTTTGAATGTGATTCAAATCTGATTTTTTAAAAATTGTTTGAATGTGATTCAAATCTAAATTTTTAAGGTTGTTTGAATGTGATTCAAATCTGAATTTTTAAATTTGTTTGAATAAGATTCAAATCTGAATTTTTAAATTTATTTGAATTATATTCAAATCTGGATTTTTAAGTTGAATATGAGATATTCAATTTAATTTAAGTATGTATGTTTTATTTAATTGTTAAATAGTGATATGCATGGTGGATGATCATGGACTATAAAAGACCAATGTGATTGGATTTATTTATTTCTTTTATGTTTCTTTAGGATTGTAAATTAATTAATTTATTTTGTGCATGTATTATTAAGTTTGTAATATTTTTTGGGTTATAATTTCATTTATTTAAGTTCTTGTAAATTCACCTTGGTATGCCAAGGATTACTATGTAATATTGGATTGCAAGAAGTTCAAGGAGGTCAAGAGCATTGGTGGGACCAATGGGAGGAATTCAAGATCAAGTGTTGATTATGTACTCCTTCAGCAACTCTTGTAAAATGGATGAATGAAATGCACCTAGGAATGTCCTGATTCAATTCTTGGTGGCTCAGAATTGAATCCCTTAGAAAGTCCATGATCATACGATATTTACTGCTTATCCATGAATGCATGAGATGTATGGGAATGTATGCAATTTTATGATATATGCATGCTAAATGGATAATGTACAAAGTGAGACCTTAATAGTAATTAGGATGACCATAAAATCTTCCAAACAAATGATTAAGTTGAAAATGTTATAATTAAAGTAATTATAACATGGGCCCTCCATTGGGGCAATTATTTTAAGAAATTTTAAATAGTTGCATAAGTTGCAATTAATTTAAGAGATTTTCTTAAGAATAATTATTAAGCATGAGATGTTGTAAATATGTAAATGGTTTGGTGGCCAATATTGGTTGTACTTGAGGACATTAAAATTATTTGCATAATTACTGGCTCAATGGGATCAACTTAACTAATGCAAGATAAGTCAATAATGGATGTACCTGAGATTTTGAGTATTAGGGGCTAGGTAAATGATTGAACCTTACATGAGATGTGATGGGCAAGGAGTTGCTCACTTATAGTTTATTATAATTCCAATAATAGATGTACCTGAGGATGATCAATAGAATTATAAGAATTCAATCACCCACTAGAAATCCATCCAACTAGGATTTCCGTTTTCTACTTTGGAAGTGTAGGATTCGCTAAGTTAGTGGGAGGACCAATTTGATTAAAAGACCATAATCATTTTGGTTAATTACTTGATACATTTACTAATTAATCTCATTATTTTCTGTAGTTAATTTTCTGATAATAATAAGCACATAATAAACACCACCATCCAATATCCTTGCAAGCATACTTGATCGCAATAGGTTGACAGGACCTAATCTCTCTAATTAGCTAAGAAATTTGAAACTTATCCTGAACCTTGAAACATATAGGATATATTCTAGATTCAAATGTTCCTGGTCCCTTACCTCTAGAGGCCACTTCAGAGGAACATGAAACTTTGGATAAGTGGAAGGAGCATGATATGAGAGCTAAGTGTTACATGCTTGCTTCCATGAGTAATGAGTTACAGAAGCAGCATGAGAACATGCAGAGTGCGAGTGAGATCCTTCTTCACCTACAAGAGTTATATGGTGAGCACAGTAGGAATGCTAGGTATGAGATATCTACGCAGCTATTCTGCATGAGGATGTCTGAGGGACAGAATGTTGGGGATCATGTCCATAAGATGATTCAATTGATTGAGCAGTTGGAACATCTTGACTTCGACATGGATTTCCAACTACAGACGGATTTGATCCTTCAGTCCCTTCCTGAGTCTTTTGGGAATTTTGTGACAAATTTCCATATGACTAAATAGGAATGCACCTTAGCTGGTTTACTCAACATGCTGGTTCTTGCCCAAAAGAATATGCCAGGCAATAAAGGAAAAGAGGTAGATTTGATTGCACCTTTTTCTACTGGAAAGTCCAACAAGAAGAAGGGCAATAAGAAAAAGAAACCTCAGATTCCTGGTCCTTATAAGAAAATAGCTAAATAGAAAGGGAAGACTAAAGCTAATGGAGGCAAAGGAAAGTGTTTCCACTGCCAGAAGGATGGGCACTGGAAAAGGAACTACCCAGAGTATAGTGATCTAAATGAATGCAATGCCATGGTGAAAACCAACTCAAGTTCAAAACATATTTGGCACTTAAGGTTATGTCATGTTGCAGAAGATAGGATTACAAAACTGAAGAAAATAGGGATTCTATCCTCATTAGGCTCTGAGCCTACTCCAACTTATGAATCTTGCTTTCAGGGCGAAAGGACTAGATCACCCTTTATTGGACAAGGGCTAAGGGCTGAAAATATTTTGGAGCTAATACATAGTGATGTATGTGGTCCATTTAAGGAAATGGCTAGAGGCAGTTTTCATTACTTTATTACCTTTACTGATGATAAATCAAGGTTTGGGTATTTATATTTAATGAAATACAAACATGAATCCTTTGAAAAGTTCAAAGAATTTAAATCTGAAGTAAAAAATCAAACAGGAAAGAGTATTAAAGCTCTTCGATCAGATCGTGGAGGTGAATATTTGAGTACTGAATTTAATGAATACTTGAAAGAGCACAGCATTGTTTCCCTGCTGACTCCTCCAGGAACGCCACAGCTGAATGGTGTATCTGAAAGGAGAAATCGTACCCTGTTGGATATGGTACATAGTATGATGAGCTATACTGATATGCCAATCTCCTTTTGGGGATTTGCATTAGAATTAGTTTTGTATATTCTGAATAGGATTCCATCAAAATCAGTTTCTTCCACACCTTATGAGATATGGCATGGAAGAAAACCAAGTCTTAAGCATGTTAAGATTTGGGGTTGTCCAGCTTATATCAAAAGTCAACAACGATAAATTGGAAACCAGATCAGAAAAGGATCGATTTGTTGGATATCCAAAAGATAGTTTTGGATATTATTTTTATTTGCCTACATCACAAAAAGTTATGGTAAGTAGAGATGCCACATTTCTTTAACAACAGTTTGTTCAAGAAGGAGGCAAAGGAAGGCAAATAGAGTTGGGATTGGAGAATTCTGACCAACCAACAGATCAGATGGATATAGATCCATCTAGTCGACCTACACTCATTGATGAAACATCTACAGCTGTTTCTCGTAGAACAACCAGGGTATCTCACCCACCAGTGAGATATGGTTTCCTTCATGAAGAAGAACAAGAGTTGTCTACTCATGAAGAAGTAAATCATGGAAATGATCCACTTATCTATGAAGAAGCTATATCAGATAGAGACTCTTCAAAATGGATCTATGCTATGAAATCCGAGAGTGATTCAATGTATAAGAATTAAGTTTGGGATCTTGTTGACCCACCTGAAGGTATTGTACCCATAGGGAACAAATGGGTTTTCAAGAAGAAAATTGGTTCTGATGGAAAGGTAGAGACCTATAAGGCAAGGCTAATAGCGAAAGGGTTTCGCTAAAGGCAAGGAATTGATTATGAGGAGACTTTCTCGCCTGTTGCCATGCTTAAATCATTTAGGATTCTATTAGCAATAGCTGCATACTATGATTATGAGATTTGGCAGATGGATGTCAAAACAACTTTTCTCAATGGATACATTGAAGAAAAAATTTTCATGGAACAACCTAGGGGTTTTGAATCCCAAGATGGTTCCAGGGTATGCAAGCTAAAGCAATCCATTTATGGGTTGAAGCAAGCTTCGAGGAGTTGGAACCTCCGTTTTGATGAAGCCATTAAATCCTTTGATTTTATCAAAAATGAGGATGAGCCATGTGTATATAAGAAGGTTAGTGACAGTGCTATCACTTTTCTTGTCTTATATGTGGATGACATACTGTTGATGGGTAATGACACAGGTATGTTGACAACCGTAAAGGTATGGTTATCAAATACATTCTTCATAAAAGACTTAGAGGAGGCAACCTATATTCTTGGGATTTGCATCTATAGAGATAGAGCAAAAAGAATAATTGGTTTATCCCAAAGTCTATACTTGGAAAAAGAGTTAAAGAGGTTTAACATGCTTGATTCCAAGAGGATTGTTACCAGTGAGATATGGTATCCATCTTTCTAAAGAGATGTCTCCAAAGACACCTGAAGAAAGAGATAAAATGGCCAGGATTCCATATGCTTCGGCTATTGGAAGTTTAATGTATGCAATATTGTGTACTAGGCTGGATATCGCATATGCTGTTAGTTTGACTAGCAGGTATCAATCCAATCCAGGTTTGGAACACTGGATAGCTGTCAAGAATATCCTTAAGTACTTGAGAAGAACTAAGGATTTATTCTTGATCTATGGAGGTGGAGACTTGCAATTGGATGGTTATACTGATTCTGATTTCCAATCAGATATCGATGATAGAAAGTCTACCTCTGGATATGTGTTCATTTGTAATGGAGGTGCAGTCAGTTGGAAGAGTTCCAAACAGAGCATGACTGCAGATTCCACTACCAAGGCTGAATATATTGCTGCATCAGATGCTGCAAAAGAAGTTGTTTGGATTAAAAAGTTCGTGACAGAACTTACAGTAGTTCCTTCCATTGAGTCAGCAGTTCCACTTCACTGTGACAACAATGGAGCAGTCATACAGGCTGAGGAACCCAGGTCTCACTAGAAATCCAAATACATAGAAAGGCCTTACCACATTATCAGAGAGATAGTTGGGCAAGGCGATATAGCCATGCAGAAAAATAGCATCAGCTAAAAAATCCAGCTGATCCATTCACTAAGCCTATGTCACAGACTCAGCTAGACCGACATCTTGAGAAGATGGGTCTAAGATATTGTAATGAATGGCTCTAGTGCTAGTGGGAGATTGTTAGTAGTATGCCCTAGAGCATATCATTTAGTATGTATCTTGTACATATTTTATTAATAAAAGACATTTCCACTTTTCCGTTTACATAAGATATTTATGTATAATAGAAAAGGTCCATTAATATTTTGTTAGAAATTCTATTCTTAAGTTGTTAAGAATATGAGTGACAGTATTTCTAGCACAAAGTATCATAAATAGGTTCACAATTGAGGATACTTCATAATAAGGACATGACTTATCCAGAAAGATTATATTCATGTTTGTTCCTAAGTTATTTATATGAGATATAAATAAGATGGAATGGTGAGTCTCATGCCATATGATAAATATGATAGGCACTTATAAATGATAAGTAGACCGAACCAGTGACACTTATGACAAGCACATAGAGTTTACTCTTGTCAATGTTTTGTCATAAATCATATCAGTGCATATAATCTTTAGACCTGAGATAGCACAGTTATCTTGTATATAGTTAGTTTGAGTTTGATACTGCTTTCATACTTATACTGTGTATGGGTATATGGGCATGTGTTGGCTCTTATTAGTTATATATGGAGGTAGGTGTTAATCAAGATGGAATTTGTTTCCTCTAAGTAAATAGAGATAAAATCCTATGTTCATTTAATTGTTCTTGATGTTTCAAGTTCCTAGTCAGGACAGATAGATTTAATCAGAAAAGAGTTTCTGATGAGAAAATCTTTTCAATCAAGAACTGGAATTAAAAGAGAACATAATATTCATAGCAAATGGAGTTTGACATAAACCATGACTCCAGCTTGAGTTGGGATTTTGTAACAGAGAGATTCTAGTGCATGCTAACATATGATTATAGGTTCATTTAAGGTAAACCTTATTACTAATTGGGTGGCCATGGCATGCTATGCCAGGTGTTAAGCATGGTCTATGAGGTGCATAAAATGATTTAGAGAAATCATTTATGGTAAGAAAGAGTTCTGATGATATTAAGAGTTGATATCATATCTCATTGCCAATTAGTGATGAGCCTAGTAAGTCACACACATACACAAGTTATCACCTAATTAAATATGATTTAATTAATTAATTAAAGAGTTTAATTGATTAATTAAATAGGTTTGGTTTGCAATTAGATTGCAAAGTCCCTAGCATGACTTGAAAGCAAATCTAGGTTATTGGATGTGTAGTATAAGTTAAATTTATATTTAAAGTGTTTAAATAAGAATTTAATTAATGAGAAATTAATTAATAGAGATTAATTAATTAATTTATATTTGATATAAATTGATTAGAAGAAGAGAAATAATTATTTTGGGTTGAGAACTCAAAATTAAGACACAGGGGCATTTTGGTCATTTCACAGGGTGACATGTGGCACTATGAGATGGTGACACATGGCATTACACATAAGCTTGCCAAATGTTTTTTAATCATGTAATATGATTAAAATTAGGATTAAATATAGGTTTGACACTTGGCATAATATGATTGGGTCAATTAAACCTAGAGCCAATCAGAAGGTGACATGTAGCAAGGGTTTTAAGTGGTGACCTAGCTATATAAGGGAAAGGATGAAAAGAAAAATACCTAGCTTCTATTTGTTTCAATGTGGCCGCCCCGAAGCACCTCTCCCTTTCATCTTCTTCATCTCTCATCAATTCAAAGAGATTAACCAACAATCTCTTGAATTAAAAATACTAGAAATCGTTTCTAGTGTCCTGTATACATCTTTAATCTCTTAAAAGGCAGAACTTGATTTTCTAAATAATAGAAAAAGCTTTAGAAGCTGTTCAAGGGCTGCCATAGGTGTTCTTTGTAACATCCTCCCGGTAGCAATTCCGCACAGTCTACTGTTCCGGTGACCAGTGTCGGTCCGGACAGCTAGAACTTCTTAAAAAAATATTTAAACTAAAGTGAGGAACCAAAATTAACTCAAATATTAATAAGAAAAATATAGTAAAAATTTTTGAAATAAAATACAACCAAGTTAAACGAGCCGGTGCCCTAGCGATGGGTAACCAGAGGGAAGTTGCGGTTCTCGCAACGAGGAGCCCTAGACTCGGGGGAAAAATTATAAAATAATTTTTGGGACTCCAGAGAAGGGTTATTGAGGTTCCCATGGCATTAGAATGCCAAGAAAATACCTAGAAAAATATTTCAATCGGTACAGACAATTTTGACCCGTTAAGCCAAACGGAGGGCATTTTGGTCATTTCGCCTTCAGAGGTGATTTTTGGCCGACTTGTCCAGTTGAGTAAATAATTAATATGACATAAAATATGAATAAATATTACTAGAAATTAAATTGAAAATGAGTAGTGGAGGAAAGAAAAGAAAATGAAGAAAAAGGCTTAATTATGACATAAGGTGATGTCATTAAAAAGCCACCACCAATCACCTTTAAACTACCATTTAAATAACTAATAAAAGAGGTAAATAAAGACCAAAGGAAAAGAAAAAACGTGGGCAGCCCTTCTTCTCCTTCATGAAAACGTAACCCTCTCCTTTCCTCCCTCCATTGATGAGCTTGTCAAGCTCATGAAGCCCTAAACTCCCACCATATTTCCTCAAGTTCTCAACACAAAAATTTATTCTAGAAGCTTGCTAAGGTGTTTGGGAGCAAAAGGGAGAAAAGAAATTAAAGTTGGCAAGCTTGGAGATTCTTCAAGTTGAGGTTAGTGCATTAGACACTTAAAACTTCTTAGTTTCATGAATTGTAACTTGTATTGAGTGAGAATTGCAACTAAAATAAACAAGAATTATGTGTACACATACTATGAATTTTTGGCAGCCCTTGTGAAGGAATTATTTTGATTGTTTTGATGGACTTAAAGTGGGCTATAGATCAAGTTTAAACCATGTGTGTATGTGATTATTGAAGGAGCTAGTAATTAAGGTGTTGTGAAAACCTATAATGGAACTAGGGTTTTGAAGAGTGAAAAATTGGCTTGGCTTGGGAAATTGTTAGAGCACATTTTAATGGTCAATTAGTGACCATTTTAGGTAAGTTGACCATAATTAGAACTGAAAAATAGTATGGTAAAGTGAAGGTGAAATCTGCCCTAGGGACAGCAGCAATGGACTGAGATTTCAGTCCAATTACACAGCCATAACTTTGGCTGTGTTGGTCCAATTGGTGTTTGGCCAATTGGACATGAAACTAGGCTTATAATGGCACATTTTTGCTGAAGAAACCATGCCCAAAAGACCAAAGCAAGAGGACCAAAACTTGGCCCCAATCCGGACACCCTGCAACTGCCTCTGCAGAATTGACCAAATGAACAGTAACTGTTCATTTAGCCATAACTCACTGTAGATTTGGTCAATTGACCTGAAATTTTTACAGCAACAAGTTAAGACATAGACAAACAACTTTCATGAAGAAACCTACCCCAAATTATGACCATAACCTAACCCAAATGGCAGTCACAGTTACTGTTCAAACCTGCAACTCTGCAGATTTTCATTTGAGCAGTAATGTTTGGATGGCTATTACTCTCTCTAGAAAACTCAGATTTAGGCGATTCTTGAACCAATGGAAATCTAAGGCATAGTAGAACATTTCATATGAAGAAAGTTAGACCAAATTATGAACTTAACTTGATCAAATTACTGACCAAAGTTGGACCAAAATCTGCCAAAACCCAAAAGTGCAGCATGAACAGTGCACGTGAACAGTAAACTTATTTTGGCCATAACTTGAGCTACAAAACTCCAAATGGAGTGATTCAAAAAAAGAAATTCAACTAGACAAAATAAGGAACAACTTTCATGTTTACCATTTCCTCAAATTCCTACTGCAATAGTGCCCAATGGAATAGTAAAATTGAGTTAGCAAAATTGAAAATTTGGCTTCTCTTGGTTTAAGCTTAGAAATGGTATTAATGCTTAATGCCAACAAGTTTTAAATGAAAAATGTGGTATGTTTAAAGTGCCAAAGTTAATGTACATATTTTCTATACAAAAGTCAACATTTTTGTTGACCAATGAGGTGAATAGTGTCACCAAAACCAAAAATTAGCAATTTTGCCAAAATAACCTAAGCTTTGAGAAAGTGACCAAAACCAACAAGTTTTGAATACAAAATATGGTATGTTGGGAGTATTAAAATCAATGTACCGATTGTTTATGCAAAAGTCAACATTTTAGTTGACTAATGAAATGAATAGTGACACCAAAACTTGAAATTCAAAATTTGAAATTAGAAATGCATCTAGGGGACTTTAAATTGCAATTGGCAATTAATACTAGCAAATGTAAAACTCAAAATGTGGGATCTTGGTGTAATAAGAATTAATATATTCATTAAGTATAAAAAGGTCAACATTTTGGTTGACTAGTAAGGTGAATAGTAATCAAAATGATTAGTAAATTAAGATGAAGACCTAGAACCAATTCTAAGCTTAAATGCTTAGAATTGTATGACAAATATGGACTATGCATCCTAGTCAAAATTATTAAAAAGAAATTTAGGCCATAAATTTGAAATTCATGAAATATTCATGGATTACTTGAAACATGAAAAAATAGTCACCTAATTGATGTGAATAGATAGTTATAGCACATATGCTCATCACAAATGGAATTCATAAAATATTAGAAACTCAACTTGAAATATAAAATTTGTAATTACATAAGTAGATTCTTGAATGTATAAACGAGAAAGGAAAAATGTTTTGAATACAATGGTACATGTGAACCATTGTTTAGAATTGTGATCAATATGAATAACATAATGAATGGACAAATAAACCGTATTAATGTATGAATGAGACATTAGTTCTCATTATTGTAAAGAGGAGAAGTATTTTGAATACAATGGTATAAAAGAATAATTGATGTGAATTGTGATCATATAAATGATCAAATGAATGTATGAATTATGATTGAAATTTATCATGAAATAATGAAGTCATAAAGCACAATATAATAACATTTTAAAGTATTAAATGCCCTAGTATTCCTAACAAGATTGGTTTGGATAGTTTGGCATGCCAATAGGGTATTGTTTTAGCAGTACTGCGAAAGGAAAGGCTTTATGCCTGTATTCATGGCTTTATGCCCGTATCCATGGCTTTTATGCCCGTATTCATGGCTTTTATGCCAATTATGTGATATCATGGCTCTTTAGCCATACTGACTGCATACGTGGTTGACGTTCTGCGTCCCATGGTATGACGGCCCGAGGCAATCGCGGTGTCAAAGGCCAACGACCCGTTATCGATCCGATGCCTAGTATAGGTTACTTGGGCGATCAATTAAAGTATTATTCAATTCAGCACTAAGTTAAGTTAAGTATAATGAAAATCGTACAATTAAATTAAGTATTGAATGAATAAGCAAAAGAGATTAGCAAAAGAAACATAACAAAAATATAAATTGCGTAATGCATGCACTTGAAATACAATACGGATAGAATAAATTATATACCGCTAGTATTCTTGAAAAGTTATAAACTAAGCACTTCCAAAGAGGAACAAACTAGTATATAAGATCGTTGATACTAGAAATACCATACCAAATTAAATTGATTCTTGAGTATCCGAATTATCATTTATTTCTTTCTTTACTTGTATATATTATTTCGGTTATATTATTGCACCACTAAGCAGAAATGCTTAGCGCGATGGAATTGCTTCCTCGCGCAGTATCAAGGTAAAACCAGAGATCTGTCCGATCGAGATTTTTGGAGTCGGATCTGTAAGTGTCAGAAGAGTTCAAGAGTGTCACCTCCTCAGCAATGCATGTAGATAGGGCTCATTTTATACATGTTATGTATATTGTTCATTCCTAGTACATTGTAAATTATTTGTATATCTTGTATAAAATAAACTCATGTAATTAACCTATGAATTATGGAAGCTATTCAAAGTAAGTATTTTAGTATGTGAATTGAATTTGAGTTATAATGAGATTATACTTGTGAATATTGAGATATTGAAAATCTAATGAGATTTCTGAGAAATCTGGATACTGTATTGAGATACATTATGTTTGAAAATTTTTGAGACTATTAAGTTTGAGAAATTGAGTATATATTGAAATTGTCTTTGGCAGGTTCAGAAGAACTGTTAGTCCAAATTACAGCCAACACTTTGTCGGATTATCGTTAAAATTTTTGAAATTTTCAACTTAGTTAGATTTTGATAAAAGTAAAAATAGCCTAAATCTTCAATAAAGTTTTTGAATAAATAAATCAAGGACTGTAATGAAATCAGATAAAATAGAGTGCTCCGGCACACTGAGTGGCATAACTTGCTCGGCTACACTGTAGTCGGGTAAGGGGTGTCACATTTAGTGGTATCAGAGCACGGTTTAGGCGTTTCTGGGCCTAGATTGAGTCCATATCATGCATTGCATTCATAAGAGTCGAGGTGACACTATTGCAGATCTGTATTTCCTGTTTATTTTAGGTTAAGGTATGGAATAAGAGAGTGAAGAGACAATGAGATAGTGAATGGAGATGAGAAGGAGACTGTATTTAAGATGAAAAAGGATGAGTACATAACTGTTTGAGGATTGGATTGAGACTAAGGAGAAAGTAAAGTAGGATAACACGGAAAGGTGAAGAAATAAAGAGGTATTAGCTCCTTGGCTATTTACATTGGGTAAATTTCGAGGACGAAATTTAAATTAGAGGGGAAGAGTTGTAAAATCATCCCGGTAGCAATACTCAAGCAATTCATCGTTCGGTGACGATGTCGGTCCTGATACGGCTAGAACTTCTGAAAAAAATATTTAAACTAAAGTGAGGAACCAAAATTAACTCAAATATTAATAAGAAAAATATAGTAAAAATTTTTGAAATAAAATACAACCAAGTTAAACGAGCAGGTGCCCTAGCGATGGGTAACCAGAGGGAAGTTGCGGTTCTCACAACGAAGAGCCCTAGACTCGGGGGAAAAATTATAAAATAATTTTTGGGACTCCAGACAAGGGTTATTGAGGTTCCCATGGCATTAGAATGCCAAGAAAATACCTAGAAAAATATTTCAATCGGTACAGACAATTTTGACCCGTTAAGCCAAACGGAGGGCATTTTGGTCATTTCGCCTTCAGAGGTGATTTTTGGCTGACTTGTCCAGTTGAGTAAATAATTAATATGACATAAAATATGAATAAATATTACTAGAAATTAAATTGAAAATGAGTAGTGGAGGAAAGAAAAGAAAATGAAGAAAAAGGCTTAATTATGACATAAGGTGATGTCATTAAAAAGCCACCACCAATCACCTTTAAACTACCATTTAAATAACTAATAAAAGAGGTAAATAAAGACCAAAGGAAAAGAAAAAATGTGGGCAGCCCTTCTTCTCCTTCATGAAAACGTAACCCTCTCCTTTCCTCCCTCCATTGATGAGCTTGGCAAGCTCATGAAGCTCTAAACTCCCACCATATTTCCTCAAGTTCTCAACACAAAAATTTATTCTAGAAGCTTGCTAAGGTGTTTGGGAGCAAAAAGGAGAAGAGAAATTAAAGTTGGCAAGCTTGGAGATTCTTCAAGTTGAGGTTAGTGCATTAGACACTTAAAACTTCTTAGTTTCATGAATTGTAACTTGTATTGAGTGAGAATTGCAACTAAAATAAACAAGAATTATGTGTACACATACTATGAATTTTTGGCAGCCCTTGTGAAGGAATTATTTTGATTGTTTTGATGGACTTAAAGTGGGCTATAGATCAAGTTTAAACCATGTGTGTATGTGATTATTGAAGGAGCTAGTAATTAAGGTGTTGTGAAAACCTATAATGGAACTAGGGTTTTGAAGAGTGAAAAATTGGCTTGGCTTGGGAAATTGTTAGAGCACATTTTAATGGTCAATTAGTGACCATTTTAGGTAAGTTGACCATAATTAGAACTGAAAAATAGTATGGTAAAGTGAAGGTGAAATCTGCCCTAGGACAGCAGCAATGGACTGAGATTTCAGTCCAATTACACAGCCATAACTTTGGCTGTGTTGGTCCAATTGGTGTTTGGCCAATTGGACATGAAACTAGGCTTATAATGGCACATTTTTGCTGAAGAAACCATGCCCAAAAGACCAAAGCAAGAGGACCAAAACTTGGCCCCAATCCAGACACCCTGCAACTGCCTCTGCAGAATTGACCAAATGAACAGTAACTGTTCATTTGGCCATAACTCACTGTAGATTTGGTCAATTGACCTGAAATTTTACAGCAACAAGTTAAGACATAGACAAACAACTTTCATGAAGAAACCTACCCCAAATTATGACCAAAAGCTAACCCAAATGGCAGTCACAGTTACTGTTCAAACCTGCAACTCTGCAGATTTTCATTTGAGCAGTAATGTTTGGATGGCTATTACTCTCTCTAGAAAACTCAGATTTAGGCGATTCTTGAACCAATGGAAACCTAATGCATAGTAGAACATTTCATATGAAGAAAGTTAGACCAAATTATGAACTTAACTTGATCAAATTACTGACCAAAGTTGGACCAAAATCGCCAAAACCCAAAAGTGCGGCATGAATAAGGCACGTGAGCAAAGGCACGTGCACGAGAAACTTATTTTGGCCATAAGTTGAGCTACAAAACTCCAAATGGAGTGATTCAAAAAAAGAAATTGAACTAAACAAAATAAGGAACAACTTTCATGTTTACCATTTCCTCAAATTCCTACTGCAATAGTGCCCAATGGAATAGTAAAGTTGAGTTAGCAAAATTGAAAATTTGGCTTCTCTTGGTTTAAGCTTAGAAATGGTATTAATGCTTAATGCCAACAAGTTTTAAATGAAAAATGTGGTATGTTTGAAGTGCCAAAGTCAATGTACATATTTTCTATGCAAAAGTCAATATTTTTGTTGACCAATGAGGTGAATAGTGTCAACAAAACCAAAAATTGGCAATTTTGCCAAAATGACCTAAGCTTTGAGAAAGTGACCAAAACCAACAAGTTTTGAATACAAAATGTGGTATGTTGGGAGTATTAAAACCAATGTACCTATTGTTTATGCAAAAGTCAACATTTTAATTGACTAATGAAATGAATAGTGACACCAAAACTTGAAATTCAAAATTTGAAATTAGAAATGCATCTAGGGGACTTTAAATTGCAATTGGCAATTAATACTAGCAAATGTAAAACTCAAAATGTGGGATCTTGGTGTAATAAGAATTAATATATTCATTAAGTATAAAAAGGTCAACATTTTGGTTGACTAGTAAGGTGAATAGTAATCAAAATGATTAGTAAATTAAGATGAAGACCTAGAACCAATTCTAAGCTTAAATGCTTAGAATTGTATGACAAATATGGACTATGCATCCTAGTCAAATTTATTAAAAAGAAATTTAGGCCATAAATTTGAAATCCATGAAATATTCATGGATTACTTGAAACATGAAAAAATAGTCACCTAATTGATGTGAATAGATAGTTAGAGCACATATGCTCATCACAAATGGAATTCATAAAATATTAGAAACTCAACTTGAAATATAAAATTTGTAATTACATAAGTAGATTCTTGAATGTATAAACGAGAAAGGAAAAATATTTTGAATACAATTGTACATGTGAACCATTGTTTAGAATTGTGATCAATATGAATAACATAATGAATGGACAAATAAACCGTATTAATGTATGAATGAGACATTAGTTCTCATTATTGTAAAGAGGAGAAGTATTTTGAATACAATGGTATAAAAGAATAATTGATGTGAATTGTGATCATATAAATGATCAAATGAATGTATGAATTATGATTGAAATTTATCATGAAATAATGAAGTCATAAAGCACAATATAATAACATTTTAAAGTATTAAATGCCCTAGTATTCCTAACAAGATTGGTTTGGATAGTTTGGCATGCCAATAGGGTATTGTTTTAGCAGTACTGCGAAAGGAAAGGCTTTATGCCTGTATTCATGGCTTTATGCCCGTATCCATGGCTTTTATGCCCGTATTCATGGCTTTTATGCCAATTATGTGATATCATGGCTCTTTAGCCATACCGATCGTGATACGTGGTTGACGCTCGCGTCCCATGGTATGACGCCCGAGGCACCGCGTGTCCAAAGGCCAACGACCGTTATCCAAATCACTGCCTAGTATAGGTTACTTGGGCGATTAATTAAAGTATTATTCAATTCAGCAAGTTAAGTTAAGTATAATGAATATCCAAAGATACAATTAAATTAAGTATTGAATGAATAAGCAAAAGAGATTAGCAAAAGAAACATAACAAAAATATAAATTGCGTAATCGCATGGACTTGAAATACAATACAGATAGAATAAATTATATACCGCTAGTATTAATCAAAAGTTATAAACTAAGCACTACCAAAGAGGAACAAACAAGAATAAAACATCGTACATACTACAAATACCATACCAAATTAAATTGATTCTTGAGTATCTGACTTATAATTTATTTCTTTCTTTACTTGTATATATTATTTCTGGTTATATTATTGCACCACTAATCTGAAATGCTTAGCGCGATGGAATTGCTTCCTCTCGCAGTAATCAAGGTAAAACCAAAGAGACTGTCGATCGAGATTTTGGAGTTAAGATCTTCAGATGTGTCAGAAGAGTTCAAGATTGTCACCTCCTCAGTAATGCATGTAGATAGGGCTCATTTTATACATGTTATGTATTTTGTTCAGTACGAGCACATTGTAAATTATTTGTATATCTTGTACAAAATAAACTCATGTAATTAACCTATGAATTATGGAAGCTATTCAAAGTAAGTATTTTAGTATGTGAATTGAATTTGAGTTATAATGAGATTATACTTGTGAATATTGAGATATTGAAAATCTAATGAGATTTTTAAGAAATATGGATACTGTATTGAGATACATTATGTTTGAAAATTTTTGAGACTATTAAGTTTGAGAAATTGAGTATATATTGAAATTGTCTTTGGCAGTTCAAGAATCGTTAGTCCAAATTACAATGACACTTTGTCTGGATTATCGTTAAAATTTTTGAAATTTCCAACTTAGTTAGATTTTGATAAAAGTAAAAATAGCCTAAATCTTCAATAAAGTTTTTGAATAAATAAATCAAGGACGTATGAAATCGAGATAAAATAGAGTGCTCCGCACACCGAGTGGCATAACTTGCTCGCTTACCGTAGTCGGGTAAGGGTGTCACATTTAGCCGCCTTTTTATTGTCACACCCGGCTTAGTGCACAAGCCCCTTCAGGGTGGCCATCTTGTGCGTACCATTTCTAGAGGCGACGCAACTCAAATCGATCGTCGCTTTGGAGTTCAATTAAGCCTGCAGTTAGATTCGAACCCATATCACCTCACGATGAGCTTCGCCTTACCAATTGAGCCGAGCTGCTCACCAATTGGTAAGAGGCTAAGCAACCGCGTGAGGTGATATGGGTTCGAATCCCAGCTCACAGCGGCGATTGAACTCCACCAAAGCGACAAGATCGATTTGAGTTGCATCGCCTCAGAGGGGCACGCTGCAAGATGGCCACCCATAGAGGGGCTTGTGCTGGGGCCCACTAAGCCGGGGTGTGACATTCTTGGTGTGGACAAGCTAGAGGGACAACATCTGGTATCCTGAAGATGCATCTCAAAAGCGCAAATACACTGCAATGCATCAAGAGGTTAGTGTATTTGTTCTTGATTTAATCTAGGGTTCTACAATTAATATGATTAATTTTAAAATCTTAAATGGCAAATATAGATCCAAAAAACATATTAAAAGTGTTTTAATATGTTGTTTATCATTGAAATCAAATAGATAAAAATAAATCTTGCATGATGTATGTGACCTTAGGTGAAAATTTTTGAATTCAATGGTATAAACTTGTGTTTTTCACGCCTGCTTCCTTCGATGGCTCCATGCCATTCTGTGATATGATAGCCTATGGCTATACTGATTATGATATTATACTTGGCTTTATGCCTTATTGCTTTTATGGCTTATTAGCCATTCTGTTTGCACACCGGGAGACACATTGTGATTGATGGTGTGATGGCCCGAGATACCTGGTACCCAGTGCTAGTTTACCCATTTATCCAGTCCGGTCAATTTGTATAGGTTACTTGAGCATGGAAAAGTATAAATGTAATTGAATTGATTATTAAAGAAAGTAAGGAAATTAATTATCAAGATAAAAAACAAGAATGATTACAATAAAAAGAAGCTCAAAATCATTAAGAAAACGATTAATAAAATGCTAGAAGGAGTTAATATCATAAAATGCAATTAGCCTTCGACTAAACAATAAGTTAGTAATTATTTATTTCTTATAAGCACAATAACTAGGAAATTTTCTTTTACTTTTATTTGCATATTATATTTTCTTGTATTATTGGTACCACTAAGCTTTATGCTTATAGCGTCGCTTTTGCAACGCATAGGTACTGAAGATTTGGACAGAGAGCCCAGTAGACCACAGACTGGGTGAGGCCATTCACAATTCTATATAGTGTCCGTGTCACCTCACAGGCTACAGTGCATTGGTAGGACACTAGGTCCCATTTTGGTATTTTGTACTAGTTGAATTTTGTAATCAAACTTTTATTTTTCTCATGTATAATTGAAACATATGTAATATAATTTGGTATGAATGTCAGCATTTGTAAATTTGTGTTTATTAATGAAATGTACATGATTATGATGTTAAATGAATGAAAGACAAATAGAAGAATTATTGAGAAATTGTTGAAAATTGATGTAATAATTGGAAGTTGTGGAATAGAATGACTATTGGAAATGTTTTTCACAGGTTCCGAAGAACTATTTTCTCCATTTTTAGCCAAGACTTGCGAATTTTCTAAAAATTTTTCGGAACCTCAAATGAATTTATAATTTCAATAAATGACTTAAATGAAATCAGTTTCATAAATTTCACTTAATAATTATAGATAAATAGATCAAGAATGGACAATAATAAATGAGATAAAATATAGTGTTCCGGCATACTGTGTGGCATATCTTGCTCGGCTACACTGTAAACGGGTAAGGGGTGTCACATTAGCAAGGCTTGAGAAGCTATTCAAGGGGCTGCCATTGGTGATCTTGATGTGGACAAACTAGAGGGACAACATTTGGAGTCCTAGGTGCTTCCCAAAGATACCAATCACATCTACATTGCATCAAAAGGTTAGTGCACATATTCTTGTATTAATCTAGGGTCCTAATGAATTAATTTGTTAATTCAAAAATCTTAAATAGCAAATGTATATCCTAATACATATTAAAAGTGTTTTGATATACATTTGAATATTGAAATCAATTCGGTACATAATGAATATTGCATGATGCATGAGACTCTAGAAGAAAATTTTTGAATTCAAAATTCTAATCTAATAATTTTCATGCTTTCACTTCTTCAATTGGTATCAGAGCCACTATATTTGCCATTTAGATTGTTTAATATATGATTTAATTGTGTGATTTGATCATAAGATGATTGATTCATTGTAACACCCCTACGTTCGGTAGTGCGTTCTACTGTTCTAGTGACCAGTGTTGTCCGGACAGCTAGGATGCCTAGAACTACACTTAGATATGGATGAGGAGACATAAAATAATGAAATACAAGAAAAGAAAATACAAGAAAAATAAAGGAAAAATAATAGCAATGAAATGTAATCAAGTTAAACGAGCCGAGAACCCTAGCGATGGGTGACCGCACCGGGAAGTTGCGACGTGGACCGTTGACTAGCCCTGGATCGCGAAGAACCCTGGAAAATATTTTTAAGACATAATTAAATACCTATTGAAGCATAAATATCATTAAAAATATCAAAGAAAAATTAATTAATTAGTACAAAAAAAGTGAGAAATCAAGAAAATGATAAAATTCGGTGTTACCGAAAAATCGGGAATACAACCCGAACAGGGGCATTGTGGTCATTTGACACCCCGAGTTGTCTTTTAACCTAAATGTCCATTAAAAATACATGATATTACACTTGGAAAATGTCATGAAAAATTAAATTGGTGGTACGTAATTCAATTAGCAAAAGATAGGAGCTTAATGTGAGAATTTAGAAATTTAAGAATAAACAAACATTAAATCTCCACTTAGTGGTCCACTAACACCTAAAGTGGACCATTAACCTTCATTTTGGACAGCAGAAACTCACCTTCTTCAACATTGCAAAAACCAGCTGAAAATGGAAGAAAGGAATTCCTCTATGGCCGAATTCATGTAAGCTTCCATTTCCCATGATCCAAGCCATTTTTCCACTTGATTCCTTCACTAAAATTGTTCTACACCACTTGGGCAGTAGATAGGCAGCAAGAAAATCAAGTTTTGGTGAATTTTTGAAGAGGTTCAAAAGTAGTATGTATTTTTTATTATTGTTTCATTAAACCTTGAAGTGATGTTATGGGTAGTTGAATTGTGGAAGGATTTTTGAAGTTTGATGTGTTAATGGAGAGGTATATTTTGGCAGCCATAGAACTCCTATGAGAGTAGTTTATCTTTGCATGTAAATGGTAGATTAAAGTGTTGATATAAGTATTTATGTGTATAGGAATAAATTGGATAATGTATACTAAATGTATATGTGATTGTACACTTGATTTTAGAAGCTTTGAAGTAATTGAAAGAGATGTACAATTTGGCAAACTTGAAGTGTGGACCAAAATATTTTATTTCATGGTTTGGTTTATGGAATTATATGGTTGAATTATGGTGCTTGTTATGGCAGCTTATATATGTGTATAAAAGTTTGAGTTTGAACATGTAAATGAGCTTGTCATGTGGTTAAATTGTTTGTAATTTGAACTTGGAAAATTATGTACTATAATGTGCATATTGAGTGTGGTTACAAGCTGCCAAGATGACCAAAAATGAGTTGCTAAATGTGTTTATGTTATGGTATAAACCATAATTGGCATGGATGTGTAACTTGGTAAGTGTTGAATGTGTCCTTTGATGAGTGATGAACAATGTGTAATAGGGCAGTGTAGGTTTTGGCTTAGAACCTTAAGTGTGTGACTCCAATTAGTATGAGACCAATTGGAGGTGAAACTAGGCACAAAATGTGCCAACTTTCATGATAGAAGCTTACCAAAATTCGCTTGGAAGGTAACTTGAAAAATGACCAAATCCGGATTAGTGCATTTAAGGCCTGAAAATTGACTATTTGGGCAGCAATTGATGTTTTGGCCATAACTCACACAAAACAAGTCCAATTGACCTGAACTTTTTACCATGAATAGTTAAGACATATATCTACAATTCTTATGAAGACACCAAAGCCCAGAAATGGCCAGAACCAAGCCAAATAGCTTGCACAAGTTCAAGTCCAAAAACTAGCCGAACCAAAAGTGACCTAAAAATGACCTAAAGTGACTATTTTGATACATTCTGTCCAGCATTGGTAGATTGACCATAACTTGGCCTACATAACTCAGAACGACCAGAAATTTTGCCTCGCGTGCAATAAGACATAGACCTACAAGTTTGTAGTTTTGACCGAAACCCGAAAACCGAGGGAACTAGGTCATCCGCCTAAATCAAATTAGTACACTGGAATCCAGCAAATTGCAATAAAATGCACTATACATGAAAATGAATTGGGTAACATGTACCAACACTAAAAGGCTATTAAAAATTACACATTTATAACATTAAAACCTAATTCACCTAAAGTGCATCGAGAGTCAACATCTTAGGTTGACTAAGGAAATAATAGAATTCAATAAATTAAGTATTAAGCCTTATTGTTAGAAACGGTTTAAATGAGTACTGAAACACTTCAAATTGTGTGTTTCAGTTAGCAAAGACTCAGGGAAGGGGAAGGAAACACTGAGTCAAAGCCAAGAGACAGTTATCAGAGGTTTGTGCACAACTAGTTTTTAACTGATTTTATTCTGAATATTTCATATGATTAAATGACATATTTTTCTTATGTATTATGTTTAACAAGCATTGGATTTAATTCAATGATTAATGAAATTGTTATAGTGTGTATGAATTTAGCTTTATGAAATGGTATTTCCATAAGTATTAAGCATTGTTGTGGATTGAATAAATTATGTTTTGGAAAATTATGATATAACATGTTTTGAATTGTGATGGGCAATTTGCATGGAAAAATGCAAATTTATGATTTGAATTGTGATGAGCATAAAAATTATTGGATATTGGAATTGACTTTGAATCGAATTGTATTGTGATTTATGCTCACTAAAAGGATTGTGATATTATTTTATATCTCACTATAGATGCTTGACTAGGTTATTACCCGTATCTCTTATTTGTTGAGAAGATTATGGAGTTAGTTGTGTTTTGATTACCATGGTACGTACACAGGCTTGGATTCTCCTCTTATTAGAGGTTAGATCTAAGTTTTTATTTATTATGGCCCTTACGGAAGATTCATTATTGTGATGTGTACTGTGCACGATGATTCGACCTCCCCGACCATAGGGAGTTAGAATCCGATTTGATCTCCCCGACCATAGGGAGTTAGAATCACCCCGAAGATCGCCCTTTCGGATTAGTCTTGCATAGTTAGTGAGATACAGAATGGTTTTTGAGATACAGAATGTTTTTCAATAATAAAGAATTGTGATTTCAATTATGATTTATGTATAATTGATTTTGTTGGAATTACCTTAAAGGTTAGTTATGATTTGATAAATTGAATTTCGTGATCAAAGTCATTTTATAAAAATGATTTACATTATTGGCAATGAATATTTTCAGTTTTGGAATTTGATGAGTATTCAGATTTTCAAATTATTTGCTGTAAATTTTATCAATGTATATTGTACTATGTTCACGACTCAGCAATAGCTTTGTGTGCTGTCGCAGGTGAAAAGAGCATAGAGCAATTGAGTAAGCCTCTTTGAAGAGACATTCATATCAGCTCCAGGTTTAGCCATGTACATAGGTTTTGATGTATGCATGTAATAATATGTATGTAAATTATTTGAGTAGTTGTATAAAAATTCTTGTAAAATATTTTGGTATGTAATTAAATGTAAATTATTGTAAATGTAAATTTGAGATTTCATTTACTTGAATAGTTTTGTAATATAAATTTTGAGTCTTGTAATCAATGAAATGTTTTTTTATGATGAGATTGGTTTGAAAATGAATTGATTGTTTACTGAGATTTGAATTGTGAGTTGAAATGAAGTTATTGGAGTTGTGTTAGAGAAAACATACTGGGAGTATTTTCTTTTACAGGATTGAAGAACTATTTTCTCAAAATACAGCTGGCACTTTGCCGAAATTTTATAAAAATTTTATAACACTAGATTTTAATCGATGATTTAAATTTCATGAAAATTGTTTTAAAATCCCTTGCAGTATATCTAATGGGTTATCGGTAGACGAAGTATGGTAATTCAGTAGGTGTACTACGGGATCATGTCACATCTAACGGGGGAGTAGGGTGTGACATTCATTGCTGGTTGCAAAGAAAAGTGTGGCAGCATCATGGTTTGATGAATCATGGTGCGCATGGTTTTGGGTCTTCAATGGTGCGCATGGTTTGGGCTTTGAATATGCAATTGTTGTATGATCTAAGGCCCATCCCATGACTAATTAAAATGTTTAATTAGGAGTTTTAATCACACAATTAAATTTTCATTCAAATCTGAATTTTTAAATTTGTTTGAATGTGATTCAAATATGAATTTTTAAATTTATTTGGATGATATCCAAATCTGGATTTTTTAGTTGAATATGAGATATTCAATTTAATTTTAGTATGTATGTTTTATTTAATTATTGAATAGTAATATGCATGATGGATGATCACAAACAATAAAAGAACAATGTGATTGGATTTATTTCTTTTATTTTTCTTTGGGTTGTAAATTAATTAATCTAATTTTAGTGACATGTATTATAAGTGTTGTAATATTTTTGGGTTGTAATTTCATTTACTTGAGGACTTTAAAGTCCATGTTCTTGTAAATTCGCCTTGGTATGCCAAGGATTACAACGTAATAGATTGCAAGAAGATCAAGGAGGTCAAGAGCATTGATGGGACCAGTGGGAGGAATTCAAGATCAAGTATTGATTATGTACTCCTTCAGCAACTCTTGTAATATGAATGAATGAAATGCACTTAGGAATGCCCTGATTCAATTCTTGGTGGCTCAGAATTGAATCCCTTAAAAAGTCCATGATCATACCATATTTATTGTTTATCCATGTATGCATGAGATGTATGGGAATGTATGCAAGTATATGATATATGCATGCCAATTGGATAATGTGCAAAGTGATACCATAATAGTAATTAAGCCGACCACAAAATCTTCCAAATAAATGATTAAGTTGGAAATGGTATAATTAAAGTAATTATATCATGGGCCCTCCATTGAGGACTTTAAAATTATTTGCATGTTTACTCGCTCAATGGGATCAACTTAACTAATGCAAGATAAGTCAATAATAGATGTGTCTGAGATTTTAAGCATTAGGGGTTAGATATAGGATTGAACCTAATATGAGATGTGATGGACAAGGAGTTGCTCACTTATAGTTTATTGTAATTTCAATAATGGATGTGCCTATGGATGATCAATAAGATTATAAGAATTCAATCACCCACTAGAAATCCATCCAACTAGGATTTCCGTTTCCTACTGTGGAAGTGTAGGATTCGCTAAGTTAGTGGGAGGACCAATTTGATTAAAAGACCATAATCATTTTGGTTAATTATATGATACATTTACTAATTAATCTAGTTATTTTCTGCATTTATTCTTCTGATAATAATGAGCACACAACAACCACTACCATCCAATATCCTTGCAAGCATACTTGATCACAATAGGTTGATAGGACCTAATCTTTCTGATTGGCTTAGAAATTTGAAACTTGTCCTAAACCTTGAACATATAGGATATGTTCTAGACTCAAATGTTCCTGGTCCCTTACCTCCAGAGGCCACTCAAGAGGAACATGATACTTTGGACAAGTGGAAGGAGCATGATATGAGAGCCAAGTGTTACATGCTTGCTTCTATGAGTAATGAGTTACAGAAGCAGCATGAGAACATACAGAGTGCAAGTGAGATCCTCCATCACCTACAAAAGTTGTATGGTGAGCATAGAAAGAATGCCAGGTATAAGATATCTAGGCAACTATTTCGCATGAGGATGTCTGAGGGACAGAATATTAGGGATCATGTCCACAAGATGATTCGGTTTATTGAGCAGCTGGAACATCTTAGCTTTAACATGGATTTCCAACTGTAAACAGATTTGATCCTCAATCCCTTCTTGAGACATTTGGGTATTTTGTAACAAATTTCCATATGACTAAGCAGGAATACAACTTGGCTAGTTTATTTAACATGCTGGTTATTGCCCAAAAGAATATACCGGGCAATAAAGGAAAAGAAGTGGCTTTGATTACATCTTCTTCTGCTGGAAAATCTAACAAGAAGAAGGGCAATAAGAAAAAGAAACCTCAAATTCCTAGTCCTTCTAAGAAGATAGCTAAACAGAAAGGGAAGACTAAAGCTGATGGAGGTAAAGGAAAGTGTTTCCACTGCCAGAAAGATGGGCACTGAAAAAGGAACTGCACAAAGTATCTTGCTTCTCTGAAGGACAAAAAGGATAGACCTTCAAAAGGTATGTCTGTGTCTTATTATTTAGATTCTAATGATACTCATAGTTCATCTACAACTTGGGTTTTAGATACTGGTGCCAGTTCTCACATTTCTTATGATATGCAGGAACTAGCAAATAGTGGCAGCTTACGTTCTCGAGATGTTAGACTCCGAAGTGGCGATGGCTCAACTGTTGAAGCTTTAGCCATAGGATCTAAATCTTTTTACATGTCTGGACAGGTTTTTTGTTTGAATAATATCTTATATGTACCTGATGCTTTTAAGAACATCATTTCTATATCTAGTTTGACTATAAATGGCTATCAATTTCAGTTCACAGATGATGTCTGCAATATTTATTTTGGAAATAAATATGTTGGCTCAGGTTATATGTATGATGGTCTTTATTATTTGGATAATAATAATAGACACAAATTCAATGCAAGTGATCTAAATGAATGCAATGCCATGATGAAAATCAACTCAAGTTCAAAATATATTTGGCACTTAAGGTTAGGTCATGTTGCAGAAGATAGGATTGCAAAACTGGAGAAAATAGGGATTTTATCCTCATTGGGTTCTGAACCTACTCCAACTTGTGAATCCTGCCTTCAAGGCAAAATGACTAGATCACCCTTTGTTGGACAAGGACTAAGAGCTGAAAATATTTTGGAGCTAATACATAGTGATGTATGTGGCCCATTTAGAGAAATGGCTAGAGGCGGTTTTCATTATTTTATTACCTTTACTGATGACAAATCAAGGTTTGGGTATTTGTATTTGATGAAATACAAACATGAATCCTTTGAAAAGTTCAAAGAATTTAAATCTAAAGTAGAAAATCAAACAGGAAAAAGTATTAAAGCTCTTCGATCAGATTGTGGAGGTGAATACTTGAGTACTGAATTTGATGAATACTTGAAAGAGCATGGCATTGTTTTCCAACTGACTCCTCCAGGAACACCATAGCTGAATGGTGTATCTAAAAGGAAAAATCGTACCCTATTAGATATGGTACGTAGTATGATGAGCTATATTGATATGCCAATCTCCTTTTGGGGATTTGCATTAGAATCAACTTTATATATTCTGAATAGAATTCCATCAAAATCAATATCTTCCACACCTTATGAGATATGGCATGAAAGAAAACCAAGTCTTAAGCATGTTAAGATTTGGGGTTATCCATGTAACACTCCTTACCCGTCTACAGTGTAGCTGAGCAAGGCGTGCTACACGGCGTGCCGGAGCACCTAGCCTATGATTATCACATTTTCTGAACTCAATTTGATTTAGGAAGTCTTTATATGATATTCATAACATACTGGTTCTATTTTCATATTTTAATAAAATCAGTGTTTCAAAAATAGTAATAAAAATCTAGCAAGGTGCCGTCTGTAAATTGGACAAACAATCCTTCTACACCTGTTAAAAATAGTCTCAATATAGTATTCTCAAAATCACAATTTCATTCACTGTCTCAATTTCTCAGTAAAGTCAATAGACTTTCACAGTCATTAAACAGTTCCATAATAATTCAAATATATCCAGAAAATCTCCATGTTATTTAATATGTACAAAATATTACAAACTTTAGAGCTTTCATAATATTACAAAATACAGGGCTAAATTTCAAAATACAACAGAAGTACAAAATACAAGATATCCTAAGTCCTACCACGTATGCAATGCAGTGCAGATGACTCTGGACTCCTGTGCAGATCTGATGTCTCACCCGGTCATAGGTCTATTGGGCTCCCCAGTAGTGTCTCTAATACCTACGCGTTACAAAAGCAATGCGCTAAGCAATTTTGCTTAATGGTGCCAAATATAAAGAAATATATACTAAAGTAAATGAATTTATGACATCAATTTTCTTTACAATTGTTGATTCTACCTTTATTTGCTAACATTTCAATATTTGCTAATTTTGGTAGTGCCGTATGTCAGAAGACTGAATTTGGCTATTTGAATTTAATAGTGCTTAAATTAACCGCCCGTGTAGCCTATACACTGACCAGACTGAATAAATGGATATACTGGCACTAGGTACCTAATACCTGGGGCCATCACACCATCTGTCACAAAGTGTCTCTCATCAGGCAAACAAGGTAAAAAAGCCATATAGTCAATCTGGTGATAAGCCAAGTATAATAACACAATACGTATAGCCGTAGGCTATTAAAGTCACAGTGCGGCATAATATGCCGTAAAAACACAATATGGCATAAAGCCATTTACAAAACAGCTGTCAGAATCCTATTGGCATGCCAACCTATCCAAACTAGTTAACTAGGCAAACTAGGGCATATTATAAATTAATTGTTTAATTCTTCAATTTCTAGAGTTTACTAGCTATTATGTAATTTCATAAGTCAATGCATATGTTGACCTTTTTAGGTAATATAGATAAGTTGTTTCTAGCATCAACATATCACAATTTACAATTCAATATGTTGTCAATATAATGCAATTTACCCTTTTTACAAGTTGGCCTCATACCAATTGGGTTCTGCTTTTGCACTTTTAACCTAATTTAGGTGCTGCCAACATACACAACTTGCATTTGAACATCACACTTCCAATTTTGACAATCCTCCTCCTCCCAATACTTCAATATTTAATCATGGCACTTCTATATATATTGTACACAATTCTAGCAAGCATTTTGGGCAGAACACTCAAGTGCTCAATGCACACAATACACCATTAAAATTCAACATTTACATCCACCCAAATTCAATGTGCATCAACACTTATATTACACATACACTTCCATGGCAATTATACAAACTACCCACAATTCAACACCATCATATCTCATTAATAAACTTTATATTCACACACATAAATTCATGATATTATAGGCTGCCAAACATGGCAGTTTGCCAAAGCATCGAAGTCCCATTTTCAAACCCTTAATTCAAGCACTAACATGCACATACTTGGACATTAACCTACTATAACTTGTATTTGAGTTAATCAACCTTAATTCCCATCCATTAGAGGTAAGAAAAAATTAAACACAATAAACCTTCATGGCTGCCGAAAATGGACAAGTTCATATCTCAATATTTCCTTCATTTCTCTTCACCAAAGTACTCACCTCAACCTAAACACAAGGTTTACTAAAGTTAAGGAGAAGATTTGGACACTTACCACTTGAGATCTGCCTTAAAACTCCACCAAAACTCTTCTTTCTTGTTCCCAATAACTTCCCCAAGGTGAGTAGGCAAGCTTTAATGAAGAAACCAAGTGAAAAGGATGGCTTGATCGTGCACCAATGAAGCTTGCATGTGGGGCGGCAATGGTGCTTACATGGAGGTTTCCTTTCGGTTTGTGAGAGTGAGGTTGAAGTTGAGGATGACAATGAATGGGATCTACTGTCCCAAGGTCCAATATGTCTCCCAAGTTAGGAGTTAGTGGAGCACTAGTCCTATTTTTAATGTTTAATTATTCCAAGTTTCCTTATTTGCTCACTTATCTCAATTCTTTCACTATTTACATAATGTATCTCATTTTAATTTTTCATGACATTTTCAAAGTGTAATATCATTTATTTTTAATGGACATTGAGGTCAAAAGGCAACCCTAGGTGTCAAATGACCAAAATGCCCCTCTTTGGGTTGTATTCCCGATTTTTCGATAACACCGATTTTTGTCTATTTCTCGATTTTTCGTTTTTCCTTGTACTAATTTATTAATTTTTCTTTGATATTTCTAGTATCAATTATATTTCAATAAACCTTTAATAACATCCCAAAATTTAATTCCAAGAGTTCCCCGCGGTCCTGGGGTCGGCAACGGCCTTCCTGGTGCGGTCACCCATCGCCGCGGTGCTGGCTCATTTAACTTAGTTTCATTTTCTCTCTTTCATTTTTCTTTGATTTTTCTTGTATTTTCTTTTTTATTTATTTCATCAATATATGTCTGTTCACTATCACCAAAGTGTAGTTCTAAACATCCTGACTTGCCTGGACTGATATTAGGTCACTGGAGCAACAGAACATACAGAACACGTACAGTGGGGATGTTATAACTCTTCCCCTCTAAATAAAAATTTTGTCCTCGAAATTTACCTGATGTGAAGAGCTGAGGGAACTGTTGCCTCATTATCTCCTCGCTCTCCCATGTTGCCTCTTCTGTGTTGTGGTGCCTCCATAGGATTTTCACTAGTGGAATTGTTTTGTTTCTAAGCTTTTTTACCTCTCGTGCCAAGATTTTAATCGATTCTTCTTCATATGTCAGGTCAGGTTGTACCACAATTTCTTCTGCTGAGATGACATGTGAAGGATCTGATCTGTATCTTTTGAGCATCGAGACATGGAACACATTATGTATCTTGTCCAGCTAAGGTGGTAAGGCTAATCTGTAGGCTACTGGTTCCACACGATTAATAACTTCATATGGGCCAATAAACCTAGGGCTTAATTTTCCCTTTTCTTGAATCTCAGCACTTTCTTCCATGGTGATATT
This sequence comes from Hevea brasiliensis, assembly GCF_030052815.1. Lineage (NCBI taxonomy): Eukaryota > Viridiplantae > Streptophyta > Magnoliopsida > Malpighiales > Euphorbiaceae > Hevea > Hevea brasiliensis. The sequence continues at coordinate 66,179,575 of NC_079504.1, read as the reverse complement.
TTGAGAAATACCTTCTCGCCAACTTCATACTCAATGTCCTTTCTTTTCAAGTTAGCATAAGAATTCTGTCGGTCCGAGGCAACTTTCAAATTGGCCTTTATCAGTTTCACCTTTTCCTCTGTCTGTTTTATAAGGTCTGGCTCCACTAGCTTATCTTCACCCAATTCAGTCCAACATATAGGTGTTCTGAATTTTCTCCCATACAGTGCTTCATAGGGTGTCATTCATATGCTAGCCTGATAGCCATTATTGTATGCAAATTCAGCCAACGGAAGGTATGTGTCCCAACTTCCCTCAAACTCAATAACACAACTCCACAGCATATCCTCGAGGACCTATCACATATGTTCAGTTATTATTATTATTATCAATTCAATTTATTATTTGTAATAACTCAATGAGTTTCAAAATTTACCTGGATTATTCTTTTTGACTGTCCATCCATCTGAGGATGAAAAATTGTACTAAAATGGAGTTGTGTGCCCAAGGATTCTTGTAATTTCTTCCAAAATCTAGATATAAACCTTGGGTCTCTATTAGATATAAAGGAAAGCAGAATTCTATGTAGTCTAACTATCTCATTGATGTACAATCCTGCTAGCTTTTCCAGTGAGTAGTCAGTTCTAACTGGCAGAAAATGTGTTGATTTGGTCAACCTATCCACAATCACCTATACTTCATCATACTTCTTCTGAGTGAGAGGTAGACCACTGACAAAGTCTATAGTGACTCGGTCCCATTTCCATTCAGGTATGTTTATGGGCTGTAACAAACCTGATGGAACTTGATATTCTGCTTTGACTTGCTGACATGTCAAGCATCTAGTTACATAGTCAGCTATGTCCTACTTCATACCTGGCCACCAGTATTAAAGTTTCAGGTCATGGTACATTTTTGTGCTTCCTGGGCGCATATCATACACTGTTTTGTGCTTCTCTCGAATCATCGCTTTTCAACTCTTTATCATCCGTGCACACACTCTTTCTTTATAGTCAGCACCCATTTTCTTTCACTTCATATTCATTTCCTTTCCTTGATGATTTTGCCCATAACAGCTAATAATTTCTCATCTGTCTTCTGCCCATCTTATATCTATTATAACAGATTCGGCTTCACTTGCAACTCAGCCAAAATAACTTCGTTATAAGTTAAGGACAGTTGGGCATTCAGAGATCTTAATGCTACAATAGATTTTCTGCTTAAGGCATCAACGACTACGTTTGCCTTCCCAGGGTGGTAGTCAATCACACAATCATAATCTTTCAGGAATTCAATTCATCGCCTCTGTCTCAAATTAAGTTCCTTCTGGGTTGGTAGATACTTCAGACTCTTATGGTCTGTGTATATGTAGCATTTTTCTCCATACAAGTAATGCCTCCATATCTTCAATGCGAAGATAATTGCTGCTAACTCCAAATCATGAGTAGGGTAATTCTTTTCATGTGGCCTTAACCGCTTGGAAGCATATGCGACCAGTTTCCCTTCTTGCATGAGTAGACACCCTAACCCATTATGTGAGGCATTACTGTAGACTATAAAGTCTTTTCCTGACAGTGGCTGTGTTAACACTGGTGCCTCTGTCAATATAGCCTTCAACCTCTCAAAACTGGCTTGACATTTGTCATTCCAGTCAAATTTCATATTCTTGTACCCTAACCCATTATGTGAGGCATCACTGTAGACTATAAAGTCTTTTCCCGACACTGGTAGTGTTAACACTGGTGCCTCTGTCAATATAGCCTTCAACCTCTCAAAACTGGCTTGACATTTGTCATTCCAGTCAAATTTCATATTCTTGTGTAGTAATTTGGTCATTGGAGCAGCTATCAGGGAAAATCACTTTACAAATCTTCTATAATATCCAGCTAACCCCAAGAAACTTTTGATCTCAGTTGTATTTCTAAGAGGCTTCCATTCCATCACTGCTTCAATCTTCTTGGGATCCACTCTAATCCCTTCAGCTGATACCACATGTCCAAGGACTGTAATCTCATTCAACCAGAACTCACACTTGGACAATTTAGCATACATTTTTTTCTCTTTTAGAGTCTGCAGAACAATTCTCAAATGCTCATCATGTTCTGCTTTATCCTTGGAATACACCAGGATGTCATCAATGAAGACCACTACGAACTGATCTAAGTATGGATGGAAGATACGGTTCATAAGGTCCATGAATGCTGCTGGAGCATTTGTTAACCCAAATGGCGTAATTAGGAATTCATAATGCCCATACCGGGTTCTAAATGCAATCTTAAGCACATCTGTATCCTTAACCCTTAGCTGATGATACCCTGATATGAGATCAATCTTAGAAAACACACCGGCTCCCTTCAACTGATTAAACAGATCATCAATTCTAGGCAATAGATACTTGTTCTTCACTGTTACTCTATTTAACTGTCGGTAGTCAACACATAACCTCAACATCCCATCTTTCTTCTTAACAAACAGTACCGGAGCTCCCCACGGTGACACACTGGGGCGTATGAACCCCTTGTCTAGTCATTCTTGCAACTGGATTTTTTAACTCTTTCAATTCAGCAAGTGTCATCCTATATGGAGCAATTGAAATCGGAGTTGTACCCAACATAATTTCAATACCAAATTTAACTTTCCTTTCTGGTGGCAAACTAGGCAATTCCTTAGGAAATAACTCAGAGAAATCCCTTACTGTGGGTATGTCAGACAAGTCAAATTTACCCTGCCTAGTGTCAACCACGTGCACCAGATAAGCTTCACACCCTTTTCTCAACCATCTCCTTGCAACTGTAGCTGAGATGACATTAGACAAGAAATCTGTCCTTTCACCCACAATTATTATTTCTTCGTTCTCAGCAGTTTTCAGAGAGATTCTCTTCAATTTATAATCTACTATTGCCTGATGATGGGATAACCAGTCTATTCCCAAAATCACATCAAACTCATGGAAAGGCAGTTTGATTAAGTTTGCTGAGAACTCTTTCCCTTGAATCTTCAATGGACAGCCCTTATACACCTTGTTTGCTACCACTCTGTGACCTAGCAGATTTGTGACCAGGATGTCTTGGTCACTTTCCTCTACTGGTATTCCCTTTTCTATGGGCAGCTTGATACAAATATATGAATAAGTAGATCCAGGATCCACTAATGCATGCATAAAAGTATTATAGAGGAGGAACGTACCCTTGATGATATCTGGAGCATCATGTTCCTCCTGTGCCCTTATAGCATAGGCTCTGGCTAGTTTTCTACCTCCTGCTCTCTCCATAAACTCTGATACAGGTTTCTGTGAAGTACCGGCTGCCTCAGCCTTACTCGGCTTTCTACCCCTTGGGGCTGGAGGGGCAGGCCTATCAGTTGATACTAGAGTTGATGTAGCATTTCTGCGAGGACAATCTCGGACTAGGCGGTTTGTAGACCCACACCGTAAACAAGCACCTATCATCCTCCAACATTCACACTTATGCCATTTTTGGCAATGTGGGCAAGCAACAGATACCGTTGGGGCTGGTCCCCTGAACCTTGTCCCTGGAGAGCTAGCCATTGAAGGTGTGGACTGGCCTCTCCTTGGTGCAAACTGAGATTTGGGCCTCTGTGGATCGACTCGACTTGGTGCTCTACTTAATCTCTGAGTAGGCAAACCTCTGAATTTCTTACTAGGGGCAGAAGATGTACTTGTCTGACCCTGACCACTTTTCTGTTGTCTGTCCCTTCTGTTCTACTCATTCATTCTAACTTTTTCAGCCTTAAGTGAGGCTTTCACTAACTTGGAAAACTCTATAATTCCCAAAGTTGTAATCATTACTTTAATGTTATCATTGAGTCCTTCCTCAAATCTCTTGCATCTCTCTGCCTCATTAGGGACTATTTTCCACCCATAGCGGCTCAATCTAACAAATTCTCTTTCATATTTAGCCACTGTCAACTGTCTCTGGCGTAGGGTAATAAAATCCCTTCTCTTCTCTTCTAGGTATACACTGCCCACATACTTCTTTCTGAACTTATTGAGAAAGAAATCCTAAGTTATTTGTTTTGGTGGCACCTCACTAGTTACTGTATCCCGCCATTGGTATGCATCATCTTGCAGTAGTGATACAGCAGCTTCCAAATTCTGCTCTGGAGTACAATGAAGTTGTTTCAAGACTCTTCCAGTTCTGTCCAACCAGTTTTCAGTTGTGACAGAATCATCTTGCCTTTTGCACAGAAAATCCACTACTCCAAACTTCCTGAGTCTCTCCATATGAGGTTTTTGATGTGGAGGTGGTGGTGGTGGAACAACTCTTGCCATCTGTCTAAAGAACTCAGCCATTTGTTGAAATGTGGCTAGTGCATTTGGTACTAGTGGAGCAAGTTCTCTTCTGTCTCCTGGTTCAGTCATAGATGGAGCATGACTCTCCACCTCCTCATCGACCGCTCTTTGCAATGTGGAGTCCATATTCTGATCAAAATAACAAATCAAAAGATCTGCATTAGAGTCATCTTAACATTTACAATGCAATGCATGATATGCAATCTATCTAGGTCCAGAAACGCCTAAGTCGTGCTCTGATACCACTAAATGTAACACCCCTTACCTGTCTACAGTGTAGCCAAGCAAGGCGTGCTACACGACGTGCCGGAGCACCTAGTCTGTGATTATCACATTTTCTAAACTCAATTTGATTTAGGAAGTCTTTATGTGATATTCATAACATACTGGTTCTATTTTCATATTTTAATAAAATCAGTGTTTCAAAAATAGTAATAAAAATCCAGCAAGGTGCCATCTGTAAATTGGACAAACAGTCCTTCTACACCTGTTAAAAACAGTCTCAATATAGTATTCTCAAAATCACAATTTCATTCACTGTCTCAATTTCTCAGTAAAGTCAATAGACTTTCATAGTCATTAAACAGTTTCATAATAATTCAAATATATCCAGAAAATCTCCATGTTATTAAATATGTACAAAATATTACAAACTTTAGAGTTTTCATAATATTACAAAATACAGGGCCGAATTTTAAAATACAACAGAAGTATAAAATATAAGATATCCTAAGTCCTACCATGTATGCAATGCAGTGCAGATGACTCTAAACTCCTGTGCAGATCTGATGTCTCACCCGGTCGTAGCTCTGCTGAGCTCCTCAGCTGTGTCTCCAATACCTACGCGTTACAAAAGCAACACACTAAGCAATTTTGCTTAGTAGTGCCAAATATAAAGAAATATACATTAAAATAAAGTAAATGAATTTATGACATCGGTATTCTTTTATAATTGTTGATTTTAGCTTTATTTGCTAACATTTCAATATTTGCTAATTTTGGTAGTGCTGTATGTCAGAAGACTGGATTTAGCTATTTGAGTTTAATAGTGCTTAAATTAACTGCCCCTGTAGCCTATACACTGATCAGACTGGAAAAATAGATATACTGGCACTAGGTACCTAGCACCTCGGGCCGTCATACTATCGATCATAAAGTATCTCCCGGTGTGCAAACAATGTGGCTAAAAAGCCATTTAATCAATCTGGCGATAAGCCAAATATAATAACACAATACGTATAGCCGTAGGCTATTAAAGTCACACTGCGGCATAATATGCCGTAAAAATACAGTATGGCATAAAGCCATTTACAAAACAGCTGTCAGAATCCTATTGGCATGCCAACCTATCTAAACTAATAAACTAGGCAAACTAGGGCACATTATAAATTAATTGTTTAATTCTTCAATTTCTAGAGTTTACTAGCTATTATGTAATTTCATAAGTCAATGCATATATTGACCTTTTTAGGTAATATAGATAAGTTGTTTCTAGCATCAACATATCACAATTTACAATTCAATATGCTGTCAATATAATGCAATTTACCCTTTTTACAAGTTGGCATTCATTGCCAAATTACCTCAAGCATCATTGTATATAAATGTCAAATTCTCAATTTTTGTGTGCTAGATTGGTCTAGCTTAAAGTCCTATTTCTCTTGGTTTTTAGCTTCTGGTCAAACAAGCAAAATTGTAGCTCTATGTCTTATTGCACTCTGGGCAAAATTTCAAGTCATTATGAATTGTATAGACCAAGATATGGTCAATTTACTAAAGCTGGACAGATTACACCTTTAGTGCAAAATTTGGTCAATTTTAGGTCACATTTAGTTCTGGCAGTTTTGGTATCCGAAATTGTGCAAGCTATTTGACTTGGTTCTGGCCATTTCTGGGATTTGGAGTCTCCATAAGAATTGTAGCTCTATGTCTAAGCTATCCATGGTAAAACTTTCAGGTCAATTGGACCTGTTTTGAGTGAGTTATGGTCATCCTAATGACTACTGTTCATATGGTCAAAAATCTGGGTTGCAAGGTTGCCATTCCGGATTTGGTCATTTTTAAGGTCAGTTTCTATGCAGAATTTTGGCAACATTTCTGCATGAAAGTTGGCCTATCATACAAATTGGGTTCACATTTTTGCACTTTTGACCTAATTTAGGTGCTGCCAACATACACAACTTACATTTGAACATCACACTTTCAATTTTGACAATCCTCCTCCTTCCAATACTTCAACATTTAATCATGGCACTTCTATATATATTGTACACAATTCCAGTAAGCATTTTGGGCAGAACACTCAAGTGCTCAATGCACACAATACACCATTAAAATTCAACATTTACATCCACCCAAATTCAATGTACATCAACACTTATATTACACATACACTTCCATGGTAATTATACAAACTGCCCACAATTCAACACCATCATATTTCACTAATAAACTTCATATTCACACACACAAATTCATGATATTATAGGCTACCAAACATGGCAGTTTGCCAAAGCATCAAAGTCCCATTTTCAAACCCTTAATTCAAGCACTAACATGCACATACTTAGACATTAACCTACTACAACTTCTATTTTAGTTAATCAACCTTAATTCCCATTCGTTAGAGGTAAGAAAAACTCAAACACAAACCTTCATGGCTGCCATAAATGGACAAGTTCATATCTCCATATTTCCTTCATTTTTCTTCACCAAAGTACTCACCTCAACCTAAATACAAGGTTTACTAAAGCTAGGGAGAAGATTTGGACACTTACCACTTGAGAGCTTCCTTAAAGCTCCACTAAAACTCTTCTTTCTTGTTCCCAATATCTTCCCCAAGGTGAGTAGGCAAGCTTTAATGAAGAAACCAAGTGGAAATTATGGCTTGATCATGCACCAATGAAGCTTGCATGTGGGGCGGCAATGGTGCTTCCATGGAGGTTTCCTTTCAACTTGTGAGAGTGAGGTTGAAGTTAAAGATGACAATGAATGGGATCTACTATTCCAAGGTCCAATATGTCTCCCAAGTTATGAGTTAGTGGAGCACTAATCCTATTTTTAATGTTTAATTATTCCAAGTTTCCTTATTTGCTCACTTATCTCAATTCTTTCACTATTTACATAATGTATCTCATTTTAATTTTTCATGATATTTTCAAAGTGTAATATCATTTATTTTTAATGGACATTAAGGTCAAAAGGCAACCCTAGGTGTTAAATGGCCAAAATGCCCCTCTTCAGGTTGTATTCCCGATTTTTTGGTAATACCGATTTTTGTCTGTTTCTCGATTTTTCATTTTTCTTTGTATTAATTTATTATATTTTTTTTGATATTTTTAGTGTCAATTATATTTCTATAAACCTTTACTTATGTCCCAAAATTTAATTCCGAGGGATCCCCGTGATCCTAGGGTCAGCAATGACCTTCCGGTGCGGTCACCCATATCTGCGGTGCCGACTCGTTTAACTTAGTTTCATTTTCTCTCTTTTATTTTTTTTTATTTTTTCTGTATTTTCTTTTTTATTTATTTCATCAATATATGCCTGTTCACTATCACCAAAGTGTAATTCCAGACATCCTGACTTGCCTGGACTGATATTAGGTCACTGGATCAACAGAACATACAGAACACGTACAGTGGGGATGTTACAATCCAGCTTATATCAAAAAGATGAACACTGGTAACTTGGAAACCAGATCAGAAAAAGGTCAATTTTTTGGATATGCAAACGAGAGTTTTGGATTTTATTTTTATTTTCCTACATCACAAAAGGTTGTAGTAAGTAGAGATGCCACATTTCTTCAACAATAGTTTGTTCAAGAAGGAGGCAAAGGAAGGCAAATAGAGTTAGAATTGGAGAATTCTGACCAACCAATAGATTAGATAGATATAGATCCATCTAGTCAACTCACACCTATTGATGAAACATCTACAGCTATGAGGAGACTTTCTCGCCTGTTGCCATGCTTAAATCAATTAGGATTCTATTAGCAATAGCTGCATACTATGATTATGAGATTTGGCAGATGGATGTCAAAATTGCTTTTCTCAATGGATACATTGAAGAAAACATTTTCATGGAACAACATAAGGATTTTGAATCCCAAGATGGTTCCAAAGTATACAAGCTAAAGCGATCCATTTATGGGTTGAAACAAGCTTCGAGGAGTTGGAACATTCATTTTGATAAAGCCATTAAGTCATTTGGTTTTATCAAAAATGAGGATGAGCCATGTGTATATAAGAAGGTTAGTGACAGTGCTATCACTTTCCTTGTCTTATATATGGATGACATTTTGTTAATGGGTAATGACACAGGTATGTTGATAGCTATAAAGGTATGGTTGTCAAATACATTCTCCATGAAAGACTTAAGGGAGGCAACCTATATTATTGGGATTCGCATCTATAGAGATAGAGCGAAAAGAATAATTGGTTTATCCCAAAGTCTATACTTGGAAAAAGTGTTAAAGAGGTTTAACATGATTGATTCCAAGAGAGGATTGTTACCAGTGAGACATGGTATCCACCTTTCTAAATAGATGTCTCCAAAGACACCTAAAGAAAGAGATAAAATGGCCAGGATACCATATGCTTTGGCTATTGGAAGTTTGATGTATGCAATGATGTGTACTAGGCCGGATATTGCACATGCTGTTAGTTTGACTAGCAGGTTTCAATCCAATCTAGGTTTGGAATACTGGATAGCTGTTAAGAATATCCTTAAGTACTTGAGAAGAACTAAGGATTTATTCTTGATATCTGGAGGTAGTAACTTACAATTGGATGGTTATACTGATTCTGATTTCCAATTATATATCAATGATAGAAAGTCTACCTCTGGGTATGTGTTCATTTGTAATGGAGGTGCAGTCAGTTGGAAGAGTTTTAAACACAGTACGATTGCAGATTCCACTACAGAGGCTGAGTATATTTGTAACAGCCCGATCCTTCTCCAGTTAGTATTGTCCGCTTTGGCCCATGGGCCTCACGGATTTGTCCCTTGGGAGGTTTCATTCCCAAAAGCGCGCTGACCAGGTGAGGAAGGCTCCCACATATATGGCCCAAATCTTTTCTTCCCGTTTCCGATGTGGGACACGAAGTTTCCACCCCAGTGCGTAGCTGGTTGAACAAGCATGTCCCAACCCCATCCCTGGGTCATGACAAGCCCACCAGCTTCCGCCTGGTGCGTCCTCGCACCACACACCGTACTAGAGGGAGTCCAGCTTTGATACCAAATTGTAACAGCCCGATCCTTCTCCAGTTAGTATTGTCCGCTTTGGCCCATGGGCCTCACGGATTTGTCCCTTGGGAGGTTTCATTCCCAAAAGCACGCTGACCAGGTGAGGAAGGCTCCCACATATATGGCCCAAATCTTTTCTTCCCGTTTCTGATGTGGGACACGAAGTTTCCACCCCAGTGCGTAGCTGGTTGAACAAGCATGTCCCAACCCCATCCCTGGGTCATGACAATATTGCTGCATCAGATGCTGCAAAGAAAGTTGTTTGGATAAAGAAGTTTGTGATAGAACTTGCAGTAGTTCCATTCATTGAGTCAGGAGTTCCACTCTATTGTGACAATAATGGAGCAGTCATACAGGCTAAGGAACCTCGGTCTCAATAGAAATCCAAACACATAGAAAGGCGCTACCACATTATCAGAGAGATAGTTGAGCGAGGCGATGTAGTCATGCAGAAAATAGCATCAGCTGAAAATCCAGCTAATCCATTCACGAAGCCTATATCACAAGCTCAGTTAGACTAACATCTTGAGAAGATAGGTCTAAGATATTGTAATGAATGGCTCTAGTGCTAGTGGGAGATTGTTAGTAGTAAGCCCTAGAGCATATTATTTAGTATGTACCTTGTACATCTTTTATTAATAAAAAGGCAATTTCACTTTTCCATTTACATAATGTATTTATGTGTAATAGAAAAGGTCTATTGATATTTTGTTAGAAATTCTATTATTTAGTTGTTAAGAATACGAGCTACAATATTTCTAGCACAAAGTATCATAAATTAGTTCACAATCAAGAATATTTCACAATAAGGACATGACTTATCCAAAAAGATTGTAATCATATTTGTTCCCAAGTTATTTATATGAGATGTAAATAAGATGGAATGGTGAGTCTCATGCCATATAACAAACATGATAGGCACTTATACATGATAAGTAGGCCGAACCAGTGACACTTATACAAGCACGTGGAGTTTGCTCTTGTCAATGCATTGTCATAAATCATATCAGTGCATATAATCTTTAGACCTAAGATAACACAGTTATCTTGTATATAGGTGGTTTGAGTTTGATACTGCTTTCAGACTTGTATTGTGTATGGGTATATGGGCATGTGTTGGCTCCTACTAGTTATATATGGAGGTAGGAATTGATCAAGATGGAATCTGTTACCATAAGTAAATAGGGATAAAATCCTATGTTCATTTTATTATTCTTGATGTTTCGAGTTCCTGGCCAGGACAGACAGATTTAATCAAAAAAGAGTTTCCGATGAGAAAATCTTTTTAATCAAGAATTAGAATTAAAAGAGAACATAATATTCATAGCAAATGGGATTTGACATAAACCATGACTCCAGCTCAAATTGGGATTTTGTAATAGAGAGATTATAGTGTATGGTAATTTATGATTATAGGTTCATTTAAGGTATTCCTTATTACTGATTGGGTGGCCATGGCATGCTATGCTTGGTGTTAACCATGGTCTATGAGGTGCCTAAAATGATTTAGAGAAATCATTTATGGTAAGAAAAGGTTCTGATGATATTAAGAGTTGATATCATATCTCATTGCCAATTAGTGATGAGCCTAGTAAGTCACACACAAACACAAGTAATCACCAAGTTAAATGTGATTTAATTAATTAATTAAAGAATTTAATTATTTAATTAAATAGGTTTGGTCTACAATAAAATTGCAAAGTCCCTAACATAACTTGAAACCAAATCTAGGTTATTGGATATATAGTATAAGTTAAATTTATATTTAAAGTGTTTAAATATGAATTTATTTATGAGAAATTAATTAATAGATATTAATTAATTAATTTATATTTGATATAAATTGATTAGAAGAGTAGAAATAATTATTTTGGATTGAGAACTCAAAATTACAATACAATAGTAATTTAGTCATTTCACAGGGTGACGTGTGGCATCATGAGATGGTGACACATGGCATCATGGTTTGTCACTTGTCTTCCTATCATGCATGATGATCAAAGTCAAGATTAAACCTAGCTTTGACACTTAACTTAATGTGATTAGGTCAATTAAAATTAAGATGCAATCAGAAAATGACATGTGACAAGGGTTTTAAGTGATGACCTAATTATAAAAGGGAAAGAATGAAAGAACAAAATAATATTATGATTTTTCTAAAGAGGTGCCACCACCCATGAAGCTCTCTTCCTCTCTTCTTCTTCATCTCTCATCAATTCAAAGAGAATTGTCCATATTCTCTTGAATTAAAATTGCTAGAAACTGTTTCTAGTGTCCTATATACATCTACAACCTCTCTAAAGGTAAATCCCTAATTTCTAATTGGTTGGCAAGGCTTGAGAAGCTGTTCAAGGGGCTGCCATTGGTGATCTTGGTGTGGACAAACTAGAGGGATAACATTTGGGGTCCTAGGTGGTTCCCAAAGGTACCAATCACATCTACAGTGCATTAAAAGGTTAGTGCACATATTCTTGTATTAATCTAAGGTTCTAATAAATTAATTTGTTAATTCAAAAATCTTAAATGGCAAATGTAGATCCTAATACATATTAAAAGTATTTTAATATGCATTTGAACATTGAAATCAATTAGGTACATAATGAATCTTGCATGATGCATGAGACCCTAAAAGAAAATTTTTGAATTCAATGTTCTAATCTAATAATTTTCATGCTTCCGCTCCTTCAGATTCAACAAACATAATTTGGAGGGTGACCGATTGAAGATCCACACTATCACCTCTAATGTTTTCTTACTTTTCGTGACATAATCAAGATGAATAGTTTAAGGGAAAATTCCCATTCTCCCTTAGAGACAAAGCAAGAAAATGGTTACTATCTCAACCTGCAAGATCATTCACCAACCAGACAGATCTTTTACAAACCTTTTTAGCAAGATACTTCCTGTGATGGCCCTTACCCGTCTACTATATAGCCGAGCAATAAGTACCACATTCGGTGCTGAAGCAACCTATCTTGTTTTATCATGTCTATTGTAAACTTTTAATATCATTAAAATGGTAATCCATGTGTAAAAATTTTTTTTTTTTTTGTATAACTTGTTTATATGGAGATCGGGACAGAGCCTCCTCTGTTTTGTTAGCATCTGGCGGGTTCCACTAGTTACCTGTTAACATGTTCATATCCCACTGTATCATATCATTCACAATTATTTATGAGATCTCAAAAGGATATCATCTATTGCATTCATATAGAAATTCATTGATAATAAATTACAAGTTTACTTACAATCTCAAAGTTTAATTACAATCCAAAATGAAATACATCATGTGTTTATATACAATGAACAAAAAAAATAAAATCTAGACATACATGGGCCCTATCAACAAAATTACAACTGTAGAGGTGACTAGTAGACACTGGCAAATCTGATCGGCCTCTGTATAAGCACTACTGCTGCTACGGCTGCTCGGACTAGTCTCCAATACCTACGCAATTGGAAAACCAACGTACTAAGCATAACGCTTAGTGGTGCATAAATTATAATAACAATAACTAAACAATTGAAATAATAATTCTATATGAAAATTCATAATTTTTAGGTATTTTTCATTTTTATTGCACATTGGGAACAATTAAAATTATCAGGATCTTTTCTGTTTACTTATTGTATATTAAGCCTTAATTAATTATTATCAATGCCCAAGAAATCTATAACAAATTATAAAAACTGGATACACGAGAGTATACTAGTTAGACAGTCATATGTCTATCCAGTATAGTTAGTCATGTCAGGCATGAAGCCTGCGGGCAGGCATTTAAGCCAGATATAATATTAGGCACATTGGCCAACGGGCAAGCATAAAGCCTGTAGAATAATCATATCAAATAGATTTTATCTGTTAATGATTATTCCTATTGTAGACCCTTAATTTGTAATGAGTATGTGCATTGAGGCCGTGGGAAACCCGATGATGAAAAATTATATGACTGTAAGATATAATTGAAGTCATGGAGCTGAATTATTAATTCTGTGGCATGATCTTGAAAAAATAAAAATAATAATAATGTTTTGGGGAAATTAATTTAATTAAATTTAAATAAAATTTTATTTTGTTTAAATTTAATATGGGTAGTTCTTAAATAGATCTAATTAAGTTTAATTGGGCTCTATGGGCCTAAGAAAGCCTAGTTATGAATTTTAAATGGGACCCATTTAATTATTTTCTAAAAATTAAAATAATAAAATATCTCTCTCCTCCTTGGCCCCACCCTCTTCCTCATTCCCTATTGGTGCCTTCCATTTTTTTCTTGCCTTCCTATTGGTTGAAACACCTCACCCATATCCCAGTCTTATTCGAACTCTGCAATTGTAGTTGTTTAAGTCATCTAAACTTTATCATCCTAAGACTCCAAACCCTATCACACCTCTCTCCCAAAACCCTATAAATACCCTACTAGAGAAGAGAAGAGGGGATGATGAGAGGAAAGAGGAAGAGAAAATTCAGAGTTATAAGAAATTTAGAGATATTTAAGACTCTTTGAGTTCTTCCTTATTATTTTTTTTTTCAAGAAGATTTTCATACAAGATTTCTGGAAGGTCAGTTTTTATTGTTTTCTTTTCAAGATCTATGCCACACAATATTTTAATTCTATGCTCTTTGTCTTCAATTTATTTTATATGTTCATATAGATCATGTAATCATGTTTAATTTGAGGGGATACACAACTCTGCACATGTTTAGTTTCTGTCTCTCGTATTTTTATTATTTTTCTTTATTTTCTGAATCTGTAAAAAATTTATAAAAATTATATTCATATTCTACACGAAATTCCATTAATTTTAGGCTCAAGAATCACTAAAAAAGCTTTAATATTTTGTAAGTTATGGCTGTTTGAAGTTAGGGTTCCTGTAAAATCTGATTTGCAGGATATCCGACTTGTGGAGCCCATATCTCCCTTGTTCCTTAATATTTTTGTGCAAATCTAGTGTCTAAAATTAACTTCAGAATCTTATGAATCTTTTCCAATTGGTTTTGCATTCATATCTTTTGTGGTTAATGAGTTATGAATTTTACAAAAAAGTAGTACGATTCTGTCACTTAGAAGAGTTACGATTTATGTAGATCATTCGGCTAGGGTTTTGTTTGATTTATAAATTTTATGTCATTTTATGATATGTAGGCTATCTTCTGTAATTTTTTTATGATTTTTAGGCATGTTTAACTATTTTTAAAAAATCGAATTTCTTGCTACTGTTAATCTGCCAGAATTTAAAAATTGTATATTTATGCATGTTCTTGTATTTTCTTAGGTTTTAATTGATATTTGATCTATTTTATGTATTCTTTTAATTCAAGAAGTGTTATAAAGTGTTTGGATCATGTTAGAAGACTTAGACCATTAGGTAGTTGTAACTAATTAGGAATCTTAACCCTTTAGGAGACTAGAGTTAGAATCCAATGTAAATTGTTATTAATGTTTTCTTTATTTCTTTTATTTTCTTTAGTTTCTTTATTTTTTTATTACAAACAAAATTGGTAAGTAGCCCTAAGGTAAGTACCAAAGAGGGCATTTGCGTGGAGCTTATATGGAGCTAAACGGGAGTAAGCTAGGGATATCATTGCCATACTAGAAGAGAAGACCCTTTTTTAAGGGTAGCTTGCCCCAATGGCAACTGCATTTACCAACAGTTAAGTAGCTCTAAGACTTCTTGAATAACCATTGGCATGAAACTGTAGTAATAATAGAACTTTTATTTGGTAAATTAAAATTAACTTTGTTTTTAATTTAACTGACTTTTGCATGTAATTAATTTAAATAAATACTTTGTAAATTAAAATTAATCTTGTTTGTAAATTAAACTAATATTGGCATGTAAAATAAATTTAATTTAATACTTGGTAATTGTAAAATAAATTTGCATGTTAGAAATCTTTATTAGGTTGTGATTGTTTGGGACTTATGTGATATTAGAATAAATTACACATGTACATAATTAACTTAGTTCAATTATCCTTAAGGTAACTT
This sequence comes from Hevea brasiliensis, assembly GCF_030052815.1. NCBI lineage: Eukaryota > Viridiplantae > Streptophyta > Magnoliopsida > Malpighiales > Euphorbiaceae > Hevea > Hevea brasiliensis. The sequence goes on along the minus strand of NC_079504.1, from coordinate 66,164,047 downwards.
GGTGAAAATTAATTAATTAGGTTAAATAGAAACATAGGGTTATTTGAAATTGAATTTGTTTGTAAATTAAATTCCCAATAATAAATTAATTTTAGTCATCCGTAAATATCATTTAAATAATTAGCAACCCCATAGATAGGAATTACTTGTGCATGAAAATTGTGTGTAAACAACAACCCTTTTTGTGAATTACTTGCGTGTGTAGGATTAGAATTGCATTTTTAGGATAAAGTTTAATAAAGGAATAATAAACAAGACTTCTAGAAACATCAAGAGAGGATGGCACTGAATTAACGAGGTTAGACCAGCGTAAGGGTGCCTAACACCTTCCCCTTACGTACCCACTATCCCGAACCTAGACATTGGGCTATGGTAATGACGGTTGTGGAAACTCTGCAAGGAGTAAGTTGCCATCCATGACCCTCGGAAGAAACACTGAATATGTCCCGGTTATTACCCGGGTGGCGACTCCTGTCTATCTATGCCTTTGTGGCATAAATCCTTAGTACCGTGGTAGTGTTATGGGAAGACGGTACTTACCAGTGGTTTGATTCTATTAGGATTGTATGAAGTGCATGTCTAGGAAATGCTGTCTAAGGAGGTGGTACTTAAGTGAGACCATTGTGACTCCACCATCTTTCCTGGGCATTACCTGGTGCATTTTATATAATTCTAATGGATGATATTTCGCCTCACGCCCCTTGCCCCTACAGTTTGGCGACTCCACTGGGGACTAAATGGATAGTTACTCCAACATGTTTCTATTAGTCTAATATTATTCCTCTGTTAAACTTTTTGCATTGCACTACACTATCACACGGATCACCCTTACCCTTTTAGCCCCGTTAGTACTAGCCAAGGAGACCATGGTTCTACTCGAGCTATGACGAATTGGTGAATGCTAGCACCCCATGCCTGTACCTTTGAGTATATAAAAGAGCCACAGCTCCGGCCGTTGTGCTTAATGGACAAGCTCTCGCATGGGTGACCCTTTTCCTACCCGATGAAGCCCATGAGCCATAGATTTTAACCCTAGGTACCCCGTAGATTTTTGTTGTGCTAGATTTATAACCTTACTGTTCAAACCATAAGTTCTAGTGGTAGTTGAGATGAACCTAGGCCTATGCATAGGCCCAATGTGTGTATAGGCCCAAGTCCATTTCAAAACCCATGTTAAGCAAGAGGATGCTTACTTATGGTTAAATTTTAAGGATATAAATCCTTTGTTTGTGAGGGTTTGTTTGTGAGGGAAGGATCGTCCTGGACCACCCCCTGTTGGTGTGTCCAGTGTACCATAGCCTAGGATAGAATTTTTTGTTACCCTACACGTGAGAGTTGAAGGTATAAGGGGGCGAAGATTTAGTTCTGGAGATTTTTTTTTCTGTTTTGATTCAGTCTTTGGTCCGATTTTAGTTCAGTTTATATGGTCTGGTTTTGATTCAGTTTTGGTTCTAGTGGTATGGTTCGATTTTGGTTTTGTAAAAGTAAAGGCAAAAAAAAAAAAAAAGAAAAAATGGTCCATTCATGCATTGCATTCATGTACATAGCATGCTTAGGTTAACCCTTAAATCCTATTTTTTTGAGCAAACATAGCCTCAAAACACACCAAAGAGACTTCCAATCAAGTCACTTGGGTTAGGAAAGGGAAGAGACTAGTGCGGATTTCACCTGCACTACTTAGGATGGAAGAAATTATGGCCGTGCTTGATGAAATATTGAATGCCAAGATGTTTGAGCTAGAAGAGACAATTGTGGTCAACTTTAGAAAGAGGCCCCAAAGTAGGCCAATTAAGTGGCATTAAAGTTATTGAGGTTCAAATTGTGTCTCAAACCCCAAGAAGATTTTTTCAATTTAGCCAACCCTTATCCGAAGTTTTGGAGCGTCTCAAAGCTCAAGACCTCCTATAGCTCTTAGCACCCGGACCACTACCAAATCCACTCCCACCTAGCTATGATATCAACCAATGTTATCGGTCCTACCAAGCCCACAGTCATGACACCGATTGATGCTTTTAACTTAAGCATGATATCTAAGACCTAATTGATGCCAAAAGGATGATTGACCCAGAAAATCAACCCAAAAGCCCCATGCCTAGCCAAAATTTCTACCTACGCCAAGTCTCTACATGATCTCCATCACCCCAAATAACCCTAACAGAATTATTGACTTTATCCAACACATCCAAAAGCCCAATGAACTTATCCAACCCATCCAAAAGCCCAGTGAACCTATCCAACCAATCCAAAAGCCCAATGAACCTCAGTCTATAATGGTTGTTGACATTTGTGATAATTCTAGCTATGATGAGGGTCCTTTGGATGTCTGGACTGATTCTGATGAGGAGATAGTTGCATTACAACTAGATGGTTCAATTCTACTAGTGTCTGATTTTCAAGTTGTTGGGATCTATAAAAACTAGATGGATCTAATAGTGGCTACTATGAAGAAAAGGCTGAGTTTTTTCTTAGCACAGGCTTAGAAGAAAGTATAGATGGTCTGGTGACTTTTCTTGAGATGATGGGGCAGATCACGAGTCATGGTTTAGGCTATGAGCTAACAGAAGAGGAAGAAGAGCTAAAGCCTCCTAAGTTCTTGAAAGATGGGGCAATTACCTTGACATATGATTAGGGGTTACCACATGTGAAATAGCTAAAGCAGAAAATCAGCACCATTGATCTAAGGACTGCATGAAAAACCAAACACCTAAAGCTACACCCCTATGTTTGAGTCTATCTTTTGTAATGCTCACAGTAGTGATATTGATGTTTCCAATTCTGACGTACTTGATAAAGATTTCGAGGCCAAGATCAATAACATTCCCAGTCATTCTGCTTACTTGTTTGATGTTTATTCTAATGGGCATATGCATGGCATTCATAATCATTTAGAATCTATTTTTGTTAATGCATCAAAATCGATCTCTATTAATTTGGGTACACCAAATAATCCTAAAGACATTAAGTTAGCTGAAGATTTAATCTAAGAAGAAAGAGATAAATTTATAGCCTTGTTAACAAAGTACCAAGAAGAACATGCCTCTAGCTTAAAATCGATGGTCGATTCTCACCACGCCGGTGTCGCTATAGGAAAAGAGTGATGAAAAGTTGACTTAGCCAGTTATCCTAATGAGGAGTAAAATTTTATGCTATGAAGGATTAGTAGTAGCACATATGGACCTAGAGGGAGAAGGAAAATGATATGAAGACATAAGGAGGTCTCTGGAAGTGAGAGAATACTCACAATAAGCCTACAAAAGAGATAGAGCAACAATTCATAAATTAGCTGCTCAACTTACTTTAGCTGGGGGGCACTGCTAAAAACTCTTAAGTGTGATAGAAAAATCGGCTGACCAAATAATGAAAGAAGTACATGTAGGAATGTGTGGTCCCCATATGAATGGAAAAGTTCTAGTTGGGAAAAAAATGTTCAAAACACATAAGGATAGGCCTGAAAAACTTCCTTATGTTCTTTAAGATTATCGTAGTACTATAAGGACATCCACGAGGGCAACCCCGTTCTCTTTAGTGTATGGGACTAAAGTAGTGCTATCCATTAAGCAAGAGGTCAAATCCTTAAGAGTGATGCTAGAAGCTAAGATCCTAGAAAATGAGTGGGCCTAGAAGAGATATGAAGAACTAGCTTTGATTGATGAAAAGAGGATGCGAGCCTTGTATCATGTGTAGGCTTATTAAAGGAAGATAACTAGAGCCTTTAATAAGAAGGTGAAGCCAAGAAAGATCAAAGAGGGAGATATGGTTTTGAAACAAAGCTCAGCCCATCCCTTTTGATCTAAGAGGAAAGTTTAAGCCAAACTGGGATGGTCCATACATAGTCAAAAAGATCTTGCCAGAAGGTGTTGTAAGAATATCAGACCTGGATGGAAATGAATTTCAAGAACTAGTCAATTTAGACAGCTCAAATGGTACTTTGTGTTAGACAGGCCCGCTAGGCTGAAAACCTGCAAAAGGCAGTCTAGGCAAAAGTAAGGGTTAAAAAAAAAAAAAAAAGAAAAGAAAAGAAAAAAATGCTAGATTGAAAACCTGCAAAAGGCAGTCTAGGCAAAAGGAGAGATGAGAGAAGAACTGGATGGAAAACCTGAAAAGGCCATTCAGCAGGTTATAAAGCTTATTTCTAACTTTGTAAGGTTATAAATTTGGCAAAACTAAATGTAAGAGGGAGTAATGGTGTACCTGAATAAATAAAGAAGTTTTTATTGCATTAACCAGGAATAGGTTTTATTTAATTATGATTGTGAATGTTTGTGTCTTGAGGGAAACATCAAAAGATTAAGTAATTGAACTGCATTGTTTTGATTTAACCTATTGTCTTGTGAGCATGATAGAATAGGTGCTTGATATGAATATCCTGGTGATTGTCTAATTTCAAAGAAAAAAAAAAGAGAAAAAGAATAAGAAAAAGAAAAGAAAAAAGAGAGCTCGCTAAGTGGAAAATTCGAAAGGGCCACTTAGGCAAAAGTTAGAGCAAGCTCGCTGAGATGAAAACCCAAAAAGGCATTTCAGGCAAAAATTAGGGCACAGAGAATGGAGTTCATGGAAGATAAATGAGTCAAGGAAGAAACCATAGGGGGAGAGAAGAAAAAGAAAAATCAGAGGGAAATTGTATTGTGACCTTAAGGAAGTCTTTTTAGTGAATGATTTTTCTCAAAAATTTTGAGGCTAAAAGAAAGTTTTTGCAAAAGAGATCCCTCAGAGGACTATGTTTTTTATAGAATCTCCAATAAAATTTGCATTCTCATGATAGGAAATAGCATACAGAAGTACAAAAATCGAGAGAATTTTGAGACCAAGTTATCCCAATTTTTTCAAATCACGAATTAGATATTTTTGGTAAGTCCTTAGACGTTGTTTAGGGGCACGACATAGTTGTGTAAGGCGAGAAGAACACGCATCAAAATTTCACATGTAGGTGTGTAAGGCGAAGAAGAACATGCATCACCACGCTTTCAAGTGTCGAACTACGAGGGGTCCGATTCTTCCTCGTGATAGCGAGGGGATATGTAGGTAGTTTAGGATCGTGGTCCTAAATACGAACCCATAACATTTCATGACAGATGTTTTTGATAAGTCCTTAGACGTTGTTTAGGCATATGGCATAGTTGTGTAAGGCGAGAAGAACACGCATCAACATGTCACCGTAGAGGTGTGTAAGGCGAGAAGAACATGCATCACCACGCTTTCAAGTGTCGAACTACGAGGGGTCCGATTCTTCCTCGTGATAGCGAGGGGATACGTAGGTAGTTTAGGATCTGGTCCTAAATACGAACCCAAAACATTTCATGACAGATGTTTTTTGAAAAGTCCTTAGACGTTGTTTAGGCATATGGCATAGTTGTGTAAGGCGAGAAGAACACGCATCAACATGTCACTGTAGGTGTGTAAGGCGAGAAGAACATGCATCACCACGCTTTTAAGTGTCGAACTACGAGTGGGTCCGATTCTTCCTCAGGATAACGAGGGGGATACGTAAGTAGTTTAGGACTGTGGTCCTAAATACGAATCCACAATATTTTGAATCACACAGTTGCCATTGTCATGAGACCGTAGCTAGTCTCATGACACAGAGTGTATCGACAGAGCAAGATGCACTCAATTTTCACATGACACAGTTATCACTGTTATGAGACCGTAGCTAGTCTCATGACGCAGAGTGTATTGACAGAGCAAGATGCACTCAATTTTCACATGACACAGTTATTACTGTTATGAGACCGTAGCTAGTCTCATGACGCAGAGTGTATCGACAGAGCAAGATACACTCATTTTTCACATGACACAGTTAATACTATTATGAGACCGTAGCTAGTCTCATAACATAGAGTATGTCGACCGAGCAAGATATACTTGGTACTCATAGCCAATGTTTCATAGTTATTAGAAATTTGAGTTTCACTTTGACGAAACTTGAGCAATGCTTTCGCATTAATTTCAACTTTCGCCAAAGTGGGGGGCAAACTGTAGACCCTTAATTTGTAATGAGTATGTGCATTGAGGCCGTGGGAAACCCGATGATGAAAAATTATATGACTGTAAGATATAATTGAAGTCATGGAGCTGAATTATTAATTCTGTGGCATGATCTTGAAAAAATAAAAATAATAATAATGTTTTGGGGAAATTAATTTAATTAAATTTAAATAAAATTTTATTTTGTTTAAATTTAATATGGGTAGTTCTTAAATAGATCTAATTAAGTTTAATTGGGCTCTATGGGCCTAAGAAAGCCTAGTTATGAATTTTAAATGGGACCCATTTAATTATTTTCTAAAAATTAAAATAATAAAATATCTCTCTCCTCCTTGGCCCCACCCTCTTCCTCATTCCCTATTGGTGCCTTCCATTTTTTTCTTGCCTTCCTATTGGTTGAAACACCTCACCCATATCCCAGTCTTATTCGAACTCTGCAATTGTAGTTGTTTAAGTCATCTAAACTTTATCATCCTAAGACTCCAAACCCTATCACACCTCTCTCCCAAAACCCTATAAATACCCTACTAGAGAAGGGAAAAAAGGGATGATGAGAGGAAAGAGGAAGAGAAAATTCAGAGTTATAAGAAATTTAGAGATATTTAAGACTCTTTGAGTTCTTCCTTATTATTTTTTTTTCTTCAAGAAGATTTTCATACAAGATTTCTGGAAGGTCAGTTTTTATTGTTTTCTTTTCAAGATCTATGCCACACAATATTTTAATTCTATGCTCTTTGTCTTCAATTTATTTTATATGTTCATATAGATCATGTAATCATGTTTAATTTGAGGGGATACACAACTCTGCACATGTTTAGTTTCTGTCTCTCGTATTTTTATTATTTTTCTTTATTTTCTGAATCTGTAAAAAATTTATAAAAATTATATTCATATTCTACACGAAATTCCATTAATTTTAGGCTCAAGAATCACTAAAAAAGCTTTAATATTTTGTAAGTTATGGCTGTTTGAAGTTAGGGTTCCTGTAAAATCTGATTTGCAGGATATCCGACTTGTGGAGCCCATATCTCCCTTGTTCCTTAATATTTTTGTGCAAATCTAGTGTCTAAAATTAACTTCAGAATCTTATGAATCTTTTCCAATTGGTTTTGCATTCATATCTTTTGTGGTTAATGAGTTATGAATTTTACAAAAAAGTAGTACGATTCTGTCACTTAGAAGAGTTACGATTTATGTAGATCATTCGGCTAGGGTTTTGTTTGATTTATAAATTTTATGTTATTGTATGATATGTAGGCTATCTTCTATAATTTTTTTATGATTTTTAGGCATGTTTAACTATTTTTAAAAAATCGAATTTCTTGCTACTGTTAATCTGCCAGAATTTAAAAATTGTATATTTATGCATGTTCTTGTATTTTCTTAGGTTTTAATTGATATTTGATCTATTTTATGTATTCTTTTAATTCAAGAAGTGTTATAAAGTGTTTGGATCATGTTAGAAGACTTAGACCATTAGGTAGTTGTAACTAATTAGGAATCTTAACCCTTTAGGAGACTAGAGTTAGAATCCAATGTAAATTGTTATTAATGTTTTCTTTATTTCTTTTATTTTCTTTAGTTTCTTTATTTTTTATTACAAACAAAATTGGTAAGTAGCCCTAAGGTAAGTACCAAAGAGGGCATTTGCGTGGAGCTTATATGGAGCTAAACGGGAGTAAGCCAGGGATATCATTGCCATACTAGAAGAGAAGACCCTTTTTTAATGGTAGCTTGCCCCAATGGCAACTGCATTTACCAACAGTTAAGTAGCTCTAAGACTTCTTGAATAACCATTGGCATGAAACTGTAGTAATAATAGAACTTTTATTTGGTAAATTAAAATTAACTTTGTTTTTAATTTAACTGACTTTTGCATGTAATTAATTTAAATAAATACTTTGTAAATTAAAATTAATCTTGTTTGTAAATTAAACTAATATTGGCATGTAAAATAAATTTAATTTAATACTTGTGAATTGTAAAATAAATTTGCATGTTAGAAATCTTTATTAGGTTGTGATTGTTTGGGACTTATGTGATATTAGAATAAATTACACATGTACATAATTAACTTAGTTCAATTATCCTTAAGGTAACTTGGTGAAAATTAATTAATTAGGTTAAATAGAAACATAGGGTTATTTGAAATTGAATTTGTTTGTAAATTAAATTCTCAATAATAAATTAATTTTAGTCATCCGTAAATATCATTTAAATAATTAGCAACCCCATAGATAGGAATTACTTGTGCATGAAAATTGTGTGTAAACAACAACCATTTTATGAATTACTTGCGTGTGTAGGATTAGAATTGCATTTTTAGGATAAAGTTTAATAAAGGAATAATAAACAAGACTTCTAGAAACATCGAGAGGACTGCACTGAATTAACGAGGTTAGACCAGCGTAAAGGGGTGCCTAACACCTTCCCTTACGTACCCACTATCCCGAACCTAGACATTGGGCTATGGTAATGACGGTTGTGGAAACTCGCAAGGAGTAAGTTGCCATCCATGACCCTCGGAAGAAACATCGAATATGTCGGTTATTACCCGGTGGCGACTCTGTCTATCTATGCCTTTGTGGCATAAATCCTTAGTACCGTGGTAGTGTTATGGGAAGACGGATTTTACTGCTGGTTTGATTCTATTAGGATTGTATGAAGTGCATGTCTAGGAAATCTTGTCAAGGAGGTGGTACTTAAGTGAGACCATTGTGACTCCACCATCTTTCCTGGGCATTACCTAGTGCATTTTATATAATTCCAATGGATGATATTTCGCCTCACGGCCCCCTCCTACAGTTTGGCGACTCCATTGGGGACTAAATGGATAGTTACTCCAACATGCTTCTATTAATTTAATATTATTCCTCTGTTAAACTTTTTGCATTGCACTACACTATCACACGGATCACCCTTACCCTTTTAGCCCCGTTAGTACTAGCCAAGGAGACCATGGTTCTACTCGAGCTATGACGAATTGGTGAATGCTAGCACCCCATGCATGTACCTTTGAGTATATAAAAGAGCCACAGCTCCGGCCGTTGTGCTTAATGGACAAGCTCTCGCATGGGTGACCCTTTTCCTACCCGATGAAGCCCATGAGCCATAGATTTTAACCCTAGGTACCAGTAGATTTTTGTTGTGCTAGATTTATAACCTTACTGTTCAAACCATAAGTTCTAGTGGTAGTTGAGATGAACCTAGGCCTATGCATAGGCCCAATGTGTGTATAGGCCCAAGTCCATTTCAAAACCCATGTTAAGCAAGAGGATGCTTACTTATGGTTAAATTTTAAGGATATAAATCCTTTGTTTGTGAGGGTTTGTTTGTGAGGGAAGGATCGTCCTGGACCACCCCCTGTTGGTGTGTCCAGTGTACCATAGCCTAGGATAGAATTTTTTGTTACCCTACACGTGAGAGTTGAAGGTATAAGGGGGCGAAGATTTAGTTCTGGAGATTTTTTTCTGCTTTGATTCGTCTTTGGTCCTTTTTTTGTTCATTTTATATGGTCTGGTTTTGATTCAGTTTTGGTTCTAGTGGTATGGTTCGATTTTGGTTTTGTAAAAGTAAAGGCAAAAAAAAAAAAAAAAGAAAAAATGGTCCATTCATGCATTGCATTCATGTACATAGCATGCTTAGGTTAACCCTTAAATCCTATTTTTTTGAGCAAACATAGCCTCAAAACACACCAAAGAGACTTCCAATCAAGTCACTTGGGTTAGGAAAGGGAAGAGACTAGTGCGGATTTCACCTGCACTACTTAGGATGGAAGAAATTATGGCCGTGCTTGATGAAATATTGAATGCCAAGATGTTTGAGCTAGAAGAGACAATTGTGGTCAACTTTAGAAAGAGGCCCCAAAGTAGGCCAATTAAGTGGCATTAAAGTTATTGAGGTTCAAATTTTGTCTCAAACCCCAAGAAGATTTTTTCAATTTAGCCAACCCTTATCCAAGTTTTGGAGCGTCTCAAAGCTCAAGACCTCCTATAGCTCTTAGCACCGGACCACTACCAAATCCACTCCCACCTAGCTATGATATCAACCAATGTTATCGGTCCTACCAAGCCCACAAATCATGACACGATTGATGCTTTTAACTTAAGCATGATATCTAAGACCTAATTGATGCCAAAAGGATGATTGACCCAGAAAATCAACCCAAAAGCCCCATGCCTAGCCAAAATTTCTACCTACGCCAAGTCTCTACATGATCTCCATCACCCCAAATAACCCTAACAGAATTATTGACTTTATCCAACACATCCAAAAGCCCAATGAACTTATCCAACCCATCCAAAAGCCCAGTGAACCTATCCAACCAATCCAAAAGCCCAATGAACCTCAGTCTATAATGGTTGTTGACATTTGTGATAATTCTAGCTATGATGAGGGTCCTTTGGATGTCCGGATCGATTCGATGAGGAGATAGTTGCATTACAACTAGATGGTTCAATTCTACTAGTGTCTGATTTTCAAGTTGTTGGGATCTATAAAAACTAGATGGATCTAATAGTGGCTACTATGAAGAAAAGGCTGAGTTTTTTCTTAGCACAGGCTTAGAAGAAAGTATAGATGGTCTGGTGACTTTTCTTGAGATGATGGGGCAGATCACGAGTCATGGTTTAGGCTATGAGCTAACAGAAGAGGAAGAAGAGCTAAAGCCTCCTAAGTTCTTGAAAGATGGGGCAATTACCTTGACATATGATTAGGGGTTACCACATGTGAAAGAGCTAAAGCAAAAAATCAGCACCATTGATCTAAGGACTGCATGAAAAGCCAAACACCTAAAGCTACACCCCTATGTTTGAGTCTATCTTTTGTAATGCTCACAGTAGTGATATTGATGTTTCCAATTCTGACGTACTTGATAAAGATTTCGAGGCCAAGATCAATAACATTCCCAGTCCTTCTGCTTACTTGTTTGATGTTTATTCTAATGGGCATATGCATGGCATTCATAATCATTTAGAATCTATTTTTGTTAATGCATCAAAATCGATCTCTATTAATTTGGGTACACCAAATAATCCTAAAGACATTAAGTTAGCTGAAGATTTAATCTAAGAAGAAAGAGATAAATTTATAGCCTTGTTAACAAAGTACCAAGAAGCACATGCCTCGAGCTTAAAATCAGATGGCCGATTCCCCAGCCACGCTGGTGTCGCTATAGGAAAAGAGTGATGAAAAGTTGACTTAGCCAGTTATCCTAATGAGGAGTAAAATTTTATGCTATGAAGGATTAGTAGTAGCACATATGGACCTAGAGGGAGAAGGAAAATGATATGAAGACATAAGGAGGTCTCTGGAAGTGAGAGAATACTCACAATAAGCCTACAAAAGAGATAGAGCAACAATTCATAAATTAGCTGCTCAACTTACTTTAGCTGGGGGGCAATTCTACAAACTCTTAAGTGTGATAGAAAAATAGGCTGACCAAATAATGAAAGAAGTACATGTAGGAATGTGTGGTCCCCATATGAATGGAAAAGTTCTAGTTGGGAAAAAAATGTTCAAAACACATAAGGATAGGCCTGAAAAACTTCCTTATGTTCTTTAAGATTATCGTAGTACTATAAGGACATCCACGAGGGCAACCCCGTTCTCTTTAGTGTATGGGACTAAAGTAGTGCTATCCATTAAGCAAGAGGTCAAATCCTTAAGAGTGATGCTAGAAGCTAAGATCCTAGAAAATGAGTGGGCCTAGAAGAGATATGAAGAACTAGCTTTGATTGATGAAAAGAGGATGCGAGCCTTGTATCATGTGTAGGCTTATCAAAGGAAGATAACTAGAGCCTTTAATAAGAAGGTGAAGCCAAGAAAGATCAAAGAGGGAGATATGGTTTTGAAACAAAGCTCAGCCCATCCCTTTTGATCTAAGAGGAAAGTTTAAGCCAAACTGGGATGGTCCATACATAGTCAAAAAGATCTTGCCAGGAGGTGTTGTAAGAATATCAGACTTGGATGGAAATGAATTTCAATAACCAGTCAATTTAGACAGGCTCAAATGGTACTTTGTGTGAGACAGGCCCGCTAGGCTGAAAACCTGCAAAAGGCTGTCTAGGCAAAAGTAAGGGTTAAAAAAAAAAAAAAAAAGAAAAGAAAAGAAAAAAATGCTAGATTGAAAACCTGCAAAAGGCAGTCTAGGCAAAAGGAGAGATGAGAGAAGAACTGGATGGAAAACCTGAAAAGGCCATTCAGCAGGTTATAAAGCTTATTTCTAACTTTGTAAGGTTATAAATTTGGCAAAACTAAATGTAAGAGGGAGTAATGGTGTACCTGAATAAATAAAGAAGTTTTTATTGCATTAACCAGGAATAGGTTTTATTTAATTATGATTGTGAATGTTTGTGTCTTGAGGGAAACATCAAAAGATTAAGTAATTGAACTGCATTGTTTTGATTTAACCTATTGTCTTGTGAGCATGATAGAATAGGTGCTTGATATGAATATCCTGGTGATTGTCTAATTTCAAAGAAAAAAAAAAAGAGAAAAGAATAAGAAAAGAAAAGAAAAGAGAGCTCGCTAAGTGGAAAATTCGAAAGGGCCACTTAGGCAAAAGTTAGAGCAAGTCACTTGAGATGAAAACCCAAAAAGGCATTTCAGGCAAAAATTAGGGCACAGAGACTGGAGTTCATGGAAGATACATGAGTCAAGGAAGAAACCATAGGGGGAGAGAAGAAAAAGAAAAATCGGAGGAAATTGTATTGTGACCTTAAGGAAGTCTTTTAGTGAATGATTTTTCTCAAAAATTTTGAGGCTAAAAGAAAGTTTTTGCAAAAGAGATCCTCAGAGGACTATGTTTTTTATAGAATCTCCAATAAAATTTGCATTCTCATGATAGGAAATAGCATACAGGAAGTACAAAAATCAGAGAGAATTTTGAGACCAAGTTATCCCAATTTTTTTCAAATCACGAATTAGATATTTTTTGGTAAGTCCTTAGACGTTGTTTAGGGGGCACGACATAGTTGTGTAAGGCGTAGAAGAACACGCATCAACATGTCACATGTAGGTGTGTAAGGCGTAGAAGAACATGCATCACCACAGTTTCAAGTGTCGAACTACGAGGGGGTCTGATTCTTCCTCAGGATAGCGAGGGGGATATGTAGGTAGTTTAGGATCGTGGTCCTAAATACGAACCCATAACATTTCATGACAGATGTTTTTTGATAAGTCCTTAGACGTTGTTTAGGGCATATGGCATAGTTGTGTAAGGCGTAGAAGAACACGCATCAACATGTCACCTGTAGGTGTGTAAGGCGTAGAAGAACATGCATCACCACAGTTTCAAGTGTCGAACTACGAGGGGGTCTGATTCTTCCTCAGGATAGCGAGGGGGATACGTAGGTAGTTTAGGACTGCGGTCCTAAATACGAACCCACAACATTTCATGACAGATGTTTTTTTGATAAGTCCTTAGACGTTGTTTAGGGCATATGGCATAGTTGTGTAAGGCGTAGAATAACACGCATCAACATGTCACCTGTAGGTGTGTAAGGCGTAGAAGAACATGCATCACCACAGTTTTAAGTGTCGAACTACGAGTGGGTCTGATTCTTCCTCAGGATAACGAGGGGGATACGTAAGTAGTTTAGGACTGTGGTCCTAAATACGAATCCACAATATTTTGAATCACACAGTTGCCATTGTCATGAGACCGTAGCTAGTCTCATGACACAGAGTGTATCGACGAGCAAGATGCACTCAATTTTCACATGACACGATTATCACTGTTATGAGACCGTAGCTAGTCTCATGACGCAGAGTGTATTGACAGAGCAAGATGCACTCAATTTTCACATGACACAGTTATTACTGTTATGAGACCGTAGCTAGTCTCATGACGCAGAGTGTATCGACAGAGCAAGATACACTCATTTTTCACATGACACAGTTAATACTATTATGAGACCGTAGCTAGTCTCATAACATAGAGTATGTCGACCAAGCAAGATATACTTGGTACTCATAGCCAATGTTTCATAGTTATTAGAAATTTGAGTTTCACTTTGACGAAACTTGAGCAATGCTTTCGCATTAATTTCAACTTTCGCCAAAGTGGGGGGCAAACTGTAGACCCTTAATTTGTAATGAGTATGTGCATTGAGGCCGTGGGAAACCCGATGATGAAAAATTATATGACTGTAAGATATAATTGAAGTCATGGAGCTGAATTATTAATTCTGTGGCATGATCTTGAAAAAATAAAAATAATAATAATGTTTTGGGGAAATTAATTTAATTAAATTTAAATAAAATTTTATTTTGTTTAAATTTAATATGGGTAGTTCTTAAATAGATCTAATTAAGTTTAATTGGGCTCTATGGGCCTAAGAAAGCCTAGTTATGAATTTTAAATGGGACCCATTTAATTATTTTCTAAAAATTAAAATAATAAAATATCTCTCTCCTCCTTGGCCCCACCCTCTTCCTCATTCCCTATTGGTGCCTTCCATTTTTTTCTTGCCTTCCTATTGGTTGAAACACCTCACCCATATCCCAGTCTTATTCGAACTCTGCAATTGTAGTTGTTTAAGTCATCTAAACTTTATCATCCTAAGACTCCAAACCCTATCACACCTCTCTCCCAAAACCCTATAAATACCCTACTAGAGAAGAAAAAAAGAGGGGGATGATGAGAGGAAAGAGGAAGAGAAAATTCAGAGTTATAAGAAATTTAGAGATATTTAAGACTCTTTGAGTTCTTCCTTATTATTTTTTTTCTTCAAGAAGATTTTCATACAAGATTTCTGGAAGGTCAGTTTTTATTGTTTTCTTTTCAAGATCTATGCCACACAATATTTTAATTCTATGCTCTTTGTCTTCAATTTATTTTATATGTTCATATAGATCATGTAATCATGTTTAATTTGAGGGGATACACAACTCTGCACATGTTTAGTTTCTGTCTCTCGTATTTTTATTATTTTTCTTTATTTTCTGAATCTGTAAAAAATTTATAAAAATTATATTCATATTCTACACGAAATTCCATTAATTTTAGGCTCAAGAATCACTAAAAAAGCTTTAATATTTTGTAAGTTATGGCTGTTTGAAGTTAGGGTTCCTGTAAAATCTGATTTGCAGGATATCCGACTTGTGGAGCCCATATCTCCCTTGTTCCTTAATATTTTTGTGCAAATCTAGTGTCTAAAATTAACTTCAGAATCTTATGAATCTTTTCCAATTGGTTTTGCATTCATATCTTTTGTGGTTAATGAGTTATGAATTTTACAAAAAAGTAGTACGATTCTGTCACTTAGAAGAGTTACGATTTATGTAGATCATTCGGCTAGGGTTTTGTTTGATTTATAAATTTTATGTTATTGTATGATATGTAGGCTATCTTCTATAATTTTTTTATGATTTTTAGGCATGTTTAACTATTTTTAAAAAATCGAATTTCTTGCTACTGTTAATCTGCCAGAATTTAAAAATTGTATATTTATGCATGTTCTTGTATTTTCTTAGGTTTTAATTGATATTTGATCTATTTTATGTATTCTTTTAATTCAAGAAGTGTTATAAAGTGTTTGGATCATGTTAGAAGACTTAGACCATTAGGTAGTTGTAACTAATTAGGAATCTTAACCCTTTAGGAGACTAGAGTTAGAATCCAATGTAAATTGTTATTAATGTTTTCTTTATTTCTTTTATTTTCTTTAGTTTCTTTATTTTTTTATTACAAACAAAATTGGTAAGTAGCCCTAAGGTAAGTACCAAAGAGGGCATTTGCGTGGAGCTTATATGGAGCTAAACGGGAGTAAGCCAGGGATATCATTGCCATACTAGAAAGAGAAGACCCTTTTTTAATGGTAGCTTGCCCCAATGGCAACTGCATTTACCAACAGTTAAGTAGCTCTAAGACTTCTTGAATAACCATTGGCATGAAACTGTAGTAATAATAGAACTTTTATTTGGTAAATTAAAATTAACTTTGTTTTTAATTTAACTGACTTTTGCATGTAATTAATTTAAATAAATACTTTGTAAATTAAAATTAATCTTGTTTGTAAATTAAACTAATATTGGCATGTAAAATAAATTTAATTTAATACTTGGTAATTGTAAAATAAATTTGCATGTTAGAAATCTTTATTAGGTTGTGATTGTTTGGGACTTATGTGATATTAGAATAAATTACACATGTACATAATTAACTTAGTTCAATTATCCTTAAGGTAACTTGGTGAAAATTAATTAATTAGGTTAAATAGAAACATAGGGTTATTTGAAATTGAATTTGTTTGTAAATTAAATTCCCAATAATAAATTAATTTTAGTCATCTGGTAAATATCATTTAAATAATTAGCAACCCCATAGATAGGAATTACTTGTGCATGAAAATTGTGTGTAAACAACAACCCTTTTTGTGAATTACTTGCGTGTGTAGGATTAGAATTGCATTTTTTAGGATAAAGTTTAATAAAGGAATAATAAACAAGACTTCTAGAAACATCTGAGGACTGGCACTCGAATTAACGAGGTTAGACCAGGCGTAAGGGGTGCCTAACACCTTCCCCTTACGCACCCACTATCCCGAACCTAGACATTGGGCTATGGTAATGACGGTTGTGGAAACTCTGCAAGGAGTAAGTTGCCATCCATGACCCTCGGAAGAAACACTGAATATGTCCCGGTTATTACCCGGGTGGCGACTCCTGTCTATCTATGCCTTTGTGGCATAAATCCTTAGTACCGTGGTAGTATTATGGGAAGACGGTACTTACCAGTGGTTTGATTCTATTAGGATTGTATGAAGTGCATGTCTAGGAAATGCTGTCTAAGGAGGTGGTACTTAAGTGAGACCATTGTGACTCCACCATCTTTCCTGGGCATTACCTGGTGCATTTTATATAATTCTAATGGATGATATTTCGCCTCACGCCCCACCCCTACACCTATGGGCAGTACTGCCATCTGTAGTCGCAAATTGGTATACCAATTGATCCAAATTAAATAAATAAGTCTAGGTATACTATAGGCAATTAAACATTATTACTTATTTACTTGAAACATTCATATCACTTTATAGTGGGAAAATAGGTCCCACATACCCTTTTCATGTGATTTATTGTTTAATGGCTTGTTAGGGTTAAATTCCTACCATAAGGTAATTTATCTCATGAACCTTTCTTTAGGTTCAGTTTTTGTATCTTACTTTTACTTATCCGTTTGATCAGTTTGTAGCCACTGTTTGGCCACACTTCCTTCATGGAAGTTGTTCCTCTATGTCTTATCTTTATTTTCCCTTTTGAATCATGTCAATTTGATTTTTATAACTCACCAGATAACTATAACTGACTCATTTCCAGATTCTAGTTCCTTAACTAGGCAACTTTTGGACTTAAAATTTACCTAATTAATGGAACATGTTGTAGTCACTTTTAGGCATGGTGATCTTCATAGAAATTATTGTCCTATGTCTTATGATCATTAAGAAATTTGAATCACAATTTTTCAAATTTTGTAGAATTATTTATGGCCAATCAACTGACCTGGACTCATGTACCCTGTGCCAACAAGTGTTTAGTTTAGGTCAGTGATTGCAGGTCACTTTTTGAGGTTCTTAAATTCATAATTTGAGAAAGGTTCCTGAAATAAAGTTGTAGCTCTATTTCTCAAGTTTCTGGAAAGGTATGGCTCATCCCAATTAGATTTTCCTAGTGGGAGATATGACTAAAAGACTATTCTGGGGTCAAATGAAGTTTGGTCAGATTCCAGGTTTTGATATATTAAATTATTCTAACAATTTGACCTAGTTCTCTTGATTTTTTGGTTTTGGTCAAAATACCAAATTTGTTATCTGTGTCTTGTGGACATTTTGCCACTAGTTTCATTACATTTGAGTTCTTGTAGACCAAGTTATGGCTATTTTTCCAAAACTGGTCGGGTAAGTTTATGTTCAGCAGTTTCTGGACAACCTAATTCTGAGCAGTTTCGTGACCCAAATTGGGCTAACAATTTGGTTTGGTTTAAGGCATTTTTGGATTCTGTGGTCTCCATGAAAATTGTAGCCCTATATCTAAGCTTTCCGATGGTATCAAATTCAGGTCATTTGGGCCATTATAGAGGGAGTTATGACCAAATGAATATGTACTGTTCATTTGGTCATTTTCTAGGTTTTATGCAAGGTCAACCTGATTTGGGCAGAAAATTAGTAAGGATTTTGATGAAATTTGGGCATAGTGTCTTCATGAAAAATGGGTTATTTTGGGTCTAGTTGCACCTTCAATTGGCCTCATACCAATTGGAGTCACATAATTTCAATTATGGTTCATCAAACACATTAGACTCATTGAGTCCCAACCTGCAGAAAATGGCACTCCCAAATATTTAATCTCCTCTAACTTCCTTACTTCAATTTGCATACATAGCACTTCAATTAGAAAACAAATAGTCTCAACAACATCAATTACAAGCCAAATCACAAAATCTCCAATTCAAGATCAAACCCTAATTTCAATTTTTCCCAAATCCGACAAACACTTACGTAAATAAATTTTAACACTTTTAACCTTGTTAATCCACTTCCCTAACCCATTTAAAACCAACAAAACCATCAATTTCATACTCCTCTTAGGGCTGTCGAAATTCAAGTGCCCCTTTTTCTCAAAATTTCTTTTTGATTTCATGAAGTCTACACTTAGTTTAGCATGATTTTCATGCTTAAAGAAGAGAGATTAGGAGTTTAGTGCACTAACCTTTTTGGTGACTTGTTAAACTTCACTTCTATCCCTTCCTTTTACTATCAATGGCTTTCTTATGGAGTGGAGATGATTTTTAATGAAGAGGGCTAAGGGTTTTGGTGAGTGAGTGACGACAAAATCAAGCTCAAAGCTTGAACAAAAATGGTGGAAAAGAGGAACCAAGCAGCCGTCCAAAAGAGAGAGAGAGAGAGAGAGAAGAAGAAGAAGTGGAGTGGAGAAGATGAGTTGGGTTGGTGAATTTTTGTCTCTTATGTCTATATATATATATATATATATATATATATATATATATACTTTAAATTTTAAAATGTCATTAACCCATTTCTTTTTTTTTTCTTTTCTTTTCTTTTCTTTTTTCTTTTCTTTTCTTCTTCTTCCTAATTCATTTCATAAATTTTAATTTATGTTAATTATTTTATTTTCTCAATTTTATTTTGACATTTAGGTCAAATTCACCTCTGGGGGTGAAATGACCAAAATGCCCTTCATAGTGCATATCGGGTTATTTTTATTATTTTTGTACCGGTAACACCCCTCGCCTGTCTACAATATAGCCAAGCAAGGCGTGCTACACGGCGTGCCGGAGCACCTAGTCTGTAATCAACTCATTTCTTAAACTCAATTTGATTTTTGAGAAGTCTTTTATGTATATTCATATCATGCTGATACTATTTTCATACTTTAATAAAATCAGTGTTTCAAAAATAGTAATAAAAATCCGGCATGGTGCCATCTATATTTCGAACAAAATGTACTTCTAAACCTATTAAAAACAGTTCAATATGATAATCTCAACCACCCAACTAATTTTTCAGTCTCACAATTTTATAATTTCAAAATACAGTCCATCATATTTTACATTCATCAAAACACTATCCATAGGAGTTTAATATATACAAATTATTATAAACTTTAAAGTTTTATGATATCTATACATATTACATAACAAAATATTGAAATACAACTGATAATCATTCAACAAGATCCTAAGTCCTATTATATATGCAGTGTAGTGCAGATGACTCTGGACTCCTGTGCAGATCTGATGTCTCACCTGGTCGTAGGTCTGTTGGGCTCCCCAGCTATGTCTCCAATACCTACGCGTTACAAAAGCAACACACTAAGCAATTTTTGCTTAGTGGTGCCAAATATAAAGAAATATACACTAAAATAAAGTAAATGAATTGTTTATGAATTTATGACATCGATATTCTTTACAGTTGTTGATTCTACTTTTATTTGCTAACCTTTCATTTTTGCTAATTTTGGTGGTGCTATATGTCAATAAACTGAATTTAGCTATTTGAATTTAATAATGCTTAAATTAACTGCCCGTGTAGCCTATATACTGACCAGACTGGATAAATGGATATACTGGCACTGGGTACCTAGTACCTCGGGCTGTCACACGATCGGTCACAAAGTATCTCTCGGTGTGCAAATAGTGTGGCTAAAAAGCCATATAGTCAATCTGGCGATAAGCCAAGTATAATAATACAATACGTATAGCCGTAGGCTATTAAAGTCATAGTGCGGCATAATATGTCGTAAAAATATAGTATGGCACAAAGCCATTTACAGAACAGCTGTCAGAATTCTATTGGCATGCCAACCTATCCAAACTAGTCAACTAGGCAAACTAGGGCACATTAAAAATTAATTGTTTAATTCTTCATTTTTTTGAGTTTACTAGTTATCATTTAATTCACAAGTCACTATAAATGTTGACCTTTTTAGGTACTATGGATAAGTTAATTCTAGCATCAACATATCACAATTTGTAATTCAATATGCTGCCAATATAGTGCAATTTACCATTTTTAAAAGTTGGCATTCATTGCCAAATATCTTCAAGCATCATTGTATGTAAATATCAAATTTTCAGTTTTAGTGTGCTAAATTGGTCTACTTTAATATCCTATTTCTCTTAGTTTTTAGCTTCTGATCAAAGAAGCAAAATTGTAGCTCTATGTCTTATTGAATTTTTAACACAAATTTCAAGTCATTTTGACTTGTATAGACCAAGATATGGTCAATTTACTAAAGCTAGATAGATTGCACCTTTAGTGCAAAATTTGGTCAATTTTAGGTCATATTTAGTTCTGGCAGTTTTGTTACCCGAACTTGTGCAAGCTATTTGACTTGGTTTTGGCCATTTCTAGCTTTGGTGTCTTTATAAGAATTGTAGCTCTATGTCTAAGCTATCCATGGTAAAAATTTCAGGTCATTTGGACCTGTTTTGAGTGAGTTATAATCATCTTAATGACTACTGTTCATATGGTCAAAAATCTAGGCTTGCACTTGCCGATTCCGGATTAGGTCATTTTTAAGGTCAGTTTCTAGGCAGAATTTTGGCAACATTTCTACATGGAAGTTGGCCTATTTGGTGTCTAGTTTCACCCTCCATTAGCCTCATACTAATTGTGTTCACAGTTTTACACTTATAACCTAATTTAGGTACTGCCAACACACACAACCAGCATTTGAAAATTACACTTCCAATTTTAACAATCCTCCTCCTCCCAATACTTCAATATTCAATCACTTCTATATTTATTGTACACAATTCCAGCAAAGCATTTTGGGCAGAACACTCAAGTGCTCAATGTACACAATACACCATTAAAGTTCAACATTTACTTCCACCGAAATTCAACATACCTCAACACCAATATTACACATACACTTCCACGGCAACTACACATGCTGCGTACAATTTAACACCTTCACATCTCATCAATAAATTACATAAACTCACATACAATTTCATAATATTATAGGCTGCCAAACATGGCATTTTACCAAAGTATCAAAGTCCCATTTTCAAACTCTTAATTCAAGCACTAACATGCACATACTTGGACATTAACCTACTACAACTTCCATTTGAGTTAATCAACCTTAATTTCCATCCATTAGAGGTAAGAAAAACTCAAACACTAAGAAAAACTCAAACACAACAAACTTTCATGGCTACCAAAAATGGACAAGTTCATATCTCAATATTTTCTTCCTTTCGCTTCACCAAATTACTCACCTCAACTAAACACAAAGTTTACTAAAGCAAGGGAGAGCATTTGGACACTTACCAGTTGAGAGCTTCCCTAGAAGTTCACCAAATCTTCTTTTTCTTGTTCCTAATATCTTCCCCAAGGTGAGTAGGCAAGCTTTAATGAAGGATCCTAGTGGAAATGATGGCCAAATCAAGGTTGCATGGTGGTGGAGCTCATTCGGCCATGGAGGTCTTCCATGGAGGTTCACTTCGGCCAAAGTTCTAAAGGTTGAAGATGACCTTTATTCTGTCCACTAAGACCTTATTATATGTCTCTTATGATATAGTTAGTGGAGCACTAGGATTAGTTTAATGTTTAATTATTCCAAGTTTCACAAATTTCATTTTATGCCCCAAACTTCTATTATTTATATAATGTACCATATTTTAATTTTTCATGATATTTTCAAAGTGTAATACCATTTATTTTTAATGGATATTGAGGTTAAAAGGCAAATCTAAGTGTCAAATGACCAAAATGGCCCACTTCGAGTTATATTCTCGATTTTTCGGTAACACCGATTTTTGTCTGTTTCTCGATTTTTCATTTTTTCTTTATACTAATTTATTAATTTTTCTTTGATATTTCTAGTGTCAATTACATTTCAATAAACCTTTAATTATGTCTCAAAATTTAATTCCGAGGGTTTCCCGCAGTCCTGGGGTCGGCAATTGCCTTCGCCGTAACTTTCCGGTGCGGTCACCCATCGCTACGGTATCGGCTCGTTTAACTTAGTTTCATTTTCTCTCTTTTATTTTTCTTTAATTTTTTCTTGTATTTTCTTTTTATTTATTTCATCATTATATGTCTATTCACTATCATCGAAGTATAGTTCCAGACATCCTGACTTGCCCAGACTGCCATTAGGTCACCAGAGCAATAGAATATACAAAATACGTACAGGGAGGATGTTACAACTCTTCCCCTCTAAATAAAAATTTCATTCTCAAAATTTACCTGATGTGAAGAGCTGAGGAAACTATTACCTCATTGTCTCCTCACTCTCCCATGTTGCTTCTTCCGTGTTGTGGTGCCTCCATAGGATTTTCACTAGTGGAATTGTCTTGTTTCTGAGTTCTTTTACCTCTCGTGCCAAGATTTTAATCGGTTCGTCTTCATATGTCAGGTCAAGTTGTACAACTATTTCTTCTGCTGAGATGACATGTGAAGGATCTGATCTGTATCTTCTGAGCATCGAGACATGGAACACTTTATGTATCTTATCCAGCTCAGGTTGTAAGGCTAATCTGTAGGCTACTGGTCCCACACGTTCAATAACTTCATATGGGCCAATAAACCTAGGGCTTAATTTTTCCTTTTTCCCAAATCTCAACACTTTTTTCCACGGTGATACTTTGAGAAATACCTTCTCGCCAACTTCATACTCAATGTTCTTTCTTTTCAAGTCAGCACAAAATTTATGTCGGTCTGAGGCAACTTTCAAATTGGCCTTTATCAGTTTCACCTTTTCCTCTGTCTGTTTTACCAGGTCTGGCCCCACTAGCTTATCTTCACCCAATTCAATCCAACATACAAGTGTTCTGTATTTTCTCCCATGCAGTGCTTCATAGGGTGCCATTT
The DNA here is from genome assembly GCF_030052815.1 of Hevea brasiliensis. Lineage (NCBI taxonomy): Eukaryota > Viridiplantae > Streptophyta > Magnoliopsida > Malpighiales > Euphorbiaceae > Hevea > Hevea brasiliensis. The sequence continues at coordinate 66,140,711 of NC_079504.1, read as the reverse complement.
GTATGCTAACTTGATAGCTATTATTGTATGCAAATTCTGCCAGTGGAAGGTATCTGTCCCAACTTCCCTCAAACTCAATAACACAATTCCCCAGTATATACTCAAGGACCTATCACATATGTTCGATTATTATTATCATTATGAGTTTAATTTATTGTTTACAATAACTCAATGAGTTTTAAAATTTACCTGGATTATTCTTTCTGACTGTCCATCCGTCTGAGGATGAAAAGCCGTATTAAAATGGAGTTATGTGCCCAAGGATTCCTGTAATTTCTTCCAAAATCTAGATGTAAACCTCGGGTCTCTATTAGATATAATGGAAAGCGAAATTCCATGTAGTCTAACCATCTCACTGATATACAATTGTACTAGCTTTTCTAATGAGTAGTCAGTTCTGACTGGCAGAAAATGTGCTGATTTGGTCAACCTATCCACAATTACCCATACTGCATCATGCTTCTTCTGAGTGAGAGGTAGACCACTGACAAAGTCCATAGTGACTCGGTCCCATTTCCATTCAGGTATGTTTATGGGCTGTAACAAACCTGATGGAACTTGATGTTCTGCTTTGACTTGTTGACATGTCAAGCACCTAGTTACATAGTCAGTTATGTCCTTCTTCATACCTGGCTACCAGTATCAAAGTTTCAGGTCATGGTACATTGTTGTGCTTCCTGAGTGCATAGTATACACACTTTTATCTGCTTCTTTCAGAATACTGATTTTCAACTCTTTATCATTTGGTACACACACTCTTTCTTTATAGTACATGCACCCATTTTCTTTCACTTCATATTCAGTTTCCTTTCCCTCAGTGATTTTGCCCATAATAGCCATTAATTTCTCATCTATCTTCTTCCCATCCTGTATCTGTTGTAACAGATTCGGCGTCACTTGCAACTCAACCAAAATAACTCCGCCATGAGTTAAGGACAGTTGGGCATTTAGAGATCTTAATACTACAATAGATTTTCTACTTAAATCATCAGCGACTACATTTGCCTTCCCAGGGTGGTAGTTAATTACACAATCATAATCTTTCAGGAATTCAACCCATTACCTCTATCTCAAATTAAGTTCCTTCTGGGTTGGCAGATACTTCAGACTCTTATGGTCTGTGTATATGTAGCATTTTTCTCCATACAAGTAATACCTCCATATATTCAATACAAAGATAATTACTGCTAACTCCAAATCATGAGTAGGGTAATTCTTTTCATGTGGCCTTAACTGCCTAGAAGCATATGCCACCACTTTCCCTTCTTGCATGCGTACACACCCTAATCCATTATGTGAGGCATCACTGTAGACTACAAAGTCTTTTTCTGACACTGGCTGTGTTAACACTGGTGCCTCTGTCAACATAGCCTTTAGCCTCTCAAAACTGGCTTGACACTTGTCATTCCAGTCAAATTTCATATTCTTGTGTAGTAATTTGGACATTGGAGCAGCTATCAAGGAAAATCCCCTTATAAATCTTCTATAATATCCAACTAACCCTAAGAAACTTCTAATCTCAATTGTATTTCTGGGAGGCTTTCATTCCATCACTGCTTTAATCTTCTTGGGATCCATTCTAATCCCTTCAGCTGATACTACATGTCCAAGAAATGCAATCTCATTCAACCAGAACTCACACTTGGACAATTTAGCATACAGTTTCTTCTCTTTTAGAGTCTGCAGAACAATTCTCAAATGCTCATCATGTTTTGCTTTATCCTTGGAATACATCAAGATGTCATCAATGAAGTCCACTACAAACCGATCTAAGTATGGATGGAAGATACGGTTCATAAGGTCCATGAATGCTGTTGGAGCATTTGTTAACCCAAATGGCATCACCAGGAATTCATAATGCCCATACGGGGTTCTAAATGTAGTCTTAGGCACATATGCATCCTTAACCCTTAGCTGATGATACCCTGATCTGAGATCAATCTTAGAAAACACACCGGCTCTCTTCAACTGATCAAATAAATCATCAATTCTAGGCAACGGATACTTGCTCTTCACTGTTACATTATTTAACTGTCGGTGGTCAACACATAACCTCAGTGTCCCATCTTTCTTCTTTACAAACAATACCGGAGATCCCCACGGTGACACACTGGGCCGTATGAACCCCTTGTCTAGTAATTCTTGTAGCTCGATTTTTAACTCTTTCAATTCAGCAGGTGCCATCCTATACGGAGTAATTGAAATCGAAGCTATACCCGGCATAATCTCAATAACAAATTCAACTTCCCTTTCTGGTGGCAAACTAGGTAATTCCTCAGGAAATACCTCAGAGAAATCCCTTACTGTAGGTATGTCAGACAAGTTATGTAACACCCTAGGCAAATCCCACATCGGTAAAACACGAGAGAGATGCTGGGTTTATAAGTTCGTGGTTCGTAACTCCTAGTGACGCATTTTAAAATCGTGAGGGCTTCGGTCTAGAGCGGATAATATCACTAGTGGGCCGGACCATTACATTTGTGGTATCAGAGCCGCTCCGCGTACAACCTTGGGCGATGGTGGGGCAAACCTCAGTGAGGACGCTGAGTCCCATAAGGGGGGTGGATTGTAACACCCTAGGCAAATCCCACATCAGCAAAATACGGGAGAGATGCTGGGTTTATAAGTTGGTGGTTCGTAACCTCTAATGACGCGTTTTAAAACCATGAGGGCTTTAGTCTAGAGCGGACAATATCACTAGTAGGCCGGGCCATTACAAGTTAAGTTTACCTTGCCTAGTGTCAACCACGTGTGCTAGATAGGCTTCACACCCTTTTCTCAACCATCTCCTTGCAACAGTAGCTGAGATGACATTAGACAAGAAATTTGTCCTTTCACCCACAACTATTATTTCTTCGTTCTCAGCAATTTTCAGAGAGATTTTCTTCAATTTACAATCTACTATTGCCTGATGATGGGATAACCAGTCCATTCCCAAAATTATATCAAACTCATGGAAAGGCAGTTCAATTAAGTCTGCTGAGAACTCTTTCCCTTGAATCTTCAATGGACAACCTTTATATACCTTATTTACTACCACACTGTGGCCTAGCGGATTTGTGACCAGGATGTCTTGGCCACTTTTCTCTACCGGTATTCCCTTTTCTACGAGCAGCTTAATGCAAATATATAAATGAGTAGATCCAGGATCCACTAATGCACGCACAAAGGTATTATAGAGGAGGAACGTACCTTTGATGACATCTGGAGCATCTTGTTCCTCCTGTGCCCTTATAGCATAGGCTCTAGTCGGTTTTCTACCTTCTGCTCTCCCCACAGACTCTGATACAGGTTTCTATGAAGTACCAGCTGTCTCAGCCTTACCCGGCTTTCTACCCCTTGGAGCTGGAGGGGCAGGCCTATCAGTTGATACTGGAGTAGATGTAGCAGTTCTGCGCGGACAATCTCGGATTAGGTGGTCTGTAGACCCACACCATAAACAAGCACCTATCATCCTCCAACATTCACCCTTATGCCATTTTTGGCAATGTGGGCAAGCAATAGATACTGTTGGGGCTAGTCCCCTGAACCCTGTCCCTGGAGAGCTAGCCACTGAAGGTGTGGACTAGTCTCTCCTCAGTGCAAACTGAGATTTGGGCCTCGTGGATCGACCACGACTTGGTGCTCATCAAACTCGAGTAGGCAAACCTCTGAATTTCTTACTAGGGGCAGAAGATGTACTGGTCTGACCCTGACCTCTTTTCTGCTGTCTATCCCTTTTGTTTTGCTCATTCATTCTAACTTTTTTAACCTTCAATGCGGCTTCCACTAACTTGGCAAACTCTATAATCCCCAAGGCTGTAATCATTACTTTAATGTTATCATTGAGCCCTTCCTCAAATCTCTTGCATCTCTCGGCCTCATTTGGGACTATTTTTCACCCATAGCAGCTCAATCTGACAAATTCTCTTTCATATTCAGCCACTGTCGGCTATCTCTGGCGTAGGGTAATAAACTCCCTTCTCTTCTCTTCCAGGTATAAACTGCCCACATACTTCTTTCTGAACTCATTGAGAAAGAAATCCCAAATTATTTGTTCTAGTGGCACCTCTCTAGTTACTGTATCCCACCATTGGTATGCATTATCTTGCAGTAGTGATACAGCAGCTTCCAAATTCTGCTCTGGAGTACAATGAAGTTATTTCAAGACTCTTCTAGTTCTATCCAACTAGTTTTTAGCTGTGACAGAATCATCTTCCCTTTTGCCCAGAAAATCCACTACTCTGAACTTCCTGAGTCTCTCCATATGAGATTTTTGATGTGGAGGTGGTGGTAGTGGCATAACTCCTGCCAACTGTCTGAAGAACTCAGCCATTTGCTGAAATGTGGCTAGTGCATCTGGTACTAGTGGAGCAGGTTCCCTCCTGTCTCCTGGTTCAGTCATAGATTGAGCATGACTCTCCACCTCCTCATCGACTACTCTCTGCAATGTGGAGTCCATATTCTAATCAAAATAACAAATCAAAAGATCTACATTAGAGTCATCTTAACACTTATAATGCAATGCATGATATGCAATCTATCTAGGTCCAGAAACGCCTAAACTGTGCTCTGATACCACTAAATGTAACACTCTTCGCCCGTCTACAGTATAGCCGAGCAAGGCATGCTACACAACATACCGGAGCACCTAGTCTGTAATCAACTCATTTCCTGAACTCAATTTGATTTTTAAGAAGTCTTTTATATATATTCATATCATGCTGATATTATTTTCATACTTTAATAAAAATCAGTGTTTCAAAAATGATAATAAAAATCCGACATGGTGCCGTCTGTATTTCCGACAAAATGTACTTCTAAACCTATTAAAAACAGTTCAATATGATAATCTCAACCATCCAACTAATTTTTCAGTCTCACAATTTCATAATTTCAAAATACAGTCCATCATATTTTGCATTCATCAAAACACTATCCATAGGAGTTTAATATATACAAATTATTACAAACTTTAAAGTTTTATGATATCTATACATATTACATAACAAAATGTCGAAATACAACTGATAGTCATTACACAAGATCCTAAGTCCTACCATGTATGCAGTGTAGTGCAGATGACTCTGGACTCCTATGCAGATCTGATGTCTCACCCAGTCGTAGGTCTGTTGGGCTCCCCAGCTGTGTCTCCAATACCTACACATTACAAAAGCAACGCGCTAAGCAATTTTCGCTTAATGGTGCCAAATATAAAGAAATATACATTAAAATAAAGCAATGAATTGTTTATGAATTTATGACATCGATATTCTTTATAGTTGTTGATTCTACTTTTATTCGTTAACCTTTCATTTTTGCTAATTTTGCTGGTGTTGTATGTCAATAAACTGAATTTAGCTATTTGAAGTTAATAATGCTTAAATTAATCGCTCGTGTAGCCTATATCGACTGCATCGGATAAATGGATATACTGGCATTGGGTACTTAGCACCTCGGACTGTCACACCATCGGTCACAAAGTGTCTCCTGGTGTGTAAACAGTGTGGCTAAAAAGCCATATAGTCAATCTAGCAATAAGCATAGTAACATAATACGTATAGCCGTAGGCTATTAAAGTCATAGTGTAGCATAATGTGCCGTAAAAACACAGTATGGCGTAAAGCCATTTACAGAACAACTGTCAGAATCCTATTGGCATGCCAACCTATCCAAACTAGTCAACTAGGCAAACTAGGGTACATTAAAAATTAATTGTTTAATTCTTCATTTTTTTTAGTTTACTAGTTATCTTGTAATTCACAAGTCACTGTAAATGTTGACTTTTTTAGGTACTATGGATAAGTTGATTCTAGCATCAATATGTCACAATTTGTAATTCAATATGCCGTCAATATAGTGCAATTTAGTATTTTTACAAGTTGGCATTTATTGCCAAATTGCTTCAAGCATCATTGTATGTAAATGTCAAATTTTTAGTTTTAGTGTGCTAGATTGGTCTAGCTTAACGTCCTATTTCTCTTGGTTTTTAGCTTCTGTCAAAGAAGCAAAATTGTAGCTCTATGTCTTATTGAACTTTTGACACAAATTTTAGGTCATTCTGAGTTGTATAGACCAAGATATGGTCAATTTACTAAAGCTGGACAAATTGCACCTTTAGTGCAAAATTTGATCAATTTTAGGTCACATTTAGTTCTGGCAGTTTTGTTACCCGAATTTGTACAAGCTATTTGACTTGGTTCTGGCCATTTCTGGCTTTGGTGTCTTCATAAGAATTGTAGCTCTATGTCTAAGCTATCCATGGTAAAAATTTCAAGTCATTTATACCTGTTTTGAGTGAGTTATGGTCATCTTAATGACTACTGTTCATATGGTCAAAAATCTGGGCTTGCACTTGCCAATTCTGAATGAGGTCATTTTTAAGGTCAGTTTTTAGGCAAAATTTTGACAATATTTCTACATAAAAGTTGGCCTATTTGGTGTCTAGTTTCACCCCCCATTGGCCTCATACCAATTGAGTTCACAGTTTTACACTTATAACCTAATTTAGGTACTGCCAACACACACAATCTGCATTTGAAAATTACACTTCCAATTTTGACAATCCTCCTCCTCCCAATACTTCAATATTCAATCATGGCACTTCTATATAAATTGTACACAATTCCAGCAAAGCATTTTGGGCAGAACACTTAAGTGCTCAATGCACACAATACACCATTAAAGTTCAACATTTATTTCCACCGAAATTCAACATACCTCAACACCAATATTACACATACACTTCCATGGCAACTACACATGCTGTCCACAATTTAACACCATCACATCTCATCAATAAATTACATAAACTCACATACAATTTCATAATATTATAGGCTAACAAACATGGTAGTTTACCAAAGTATCAAAGTCCCATTTTCAAACCCTTAATTCAAGCACTAACATGCACATACTTGGACATTAACCTACTAGAACTTCCATTTGAGTTAATCAACCTTAATTCCCATCCATTAGAGGTAAGAAAAACTCAAACACAATAAACTTTCATGGCTTCCAAAAATGGACAAGTTCATATCTCAATATTTTCTTCATTTCTCTTCACCAAATTACTCACCTCAACCTAAACACAAAGTTTACTAAAGCAAGGGAGAGGATTTGGACACTTATCACTTGAGAGCTTCCCTACAACTTCACCAAATCTTATTTTTCTTGTTCCCAATATCTTCCCCAAGGTGAGTAGGCAAGCTTTAATAAAGGATCCAAGTAGAAATGATGGCTAAATCAACGTTGCATGGTGGTGGAGCTCATTTAGCCATTGAGGTCTTTCATGGAGGTTCACTTCGGCCAAGGTTCTAAAGGTTGAAGATGACCTTTATTTCTTTCCACTAAGACCTTATTATATGTCTCTTATGATGTAGTTAGTGGAGCACTAGGATTAGTTTAATGTTTAATTATTCCAAGTTTCACAAATTTCATTTTATGCCCCAAACTTCCATTATTTATATATTGTACCACATTTTAATTTTTCATGACATTTTCAAAGTATAATGCCATTTATTTTTAATGGATATTAAGGTCAAAAGGCAACTCTAAGTGTCAAATGATCAAAATGCCCCACTTTGGGTAATATTCCCGATTTTTTCGGTAACACCAATTTTTGTCTGTTTCTCAATTTTTCGTTTTTTCTTTATACTAATTTATAATTTTTTTTTTTGATATTTCTAGTGTCAATTATATTTCAATAAACCTTTAATTAAGTCTCAAAATTTATTTTCGAGGGTTGCCCGCTGTCCTGGGGTCGGCAATTGCGTTCGCCGTAACTTCTCGGTGCAGTCACCCATCGCTACGATGTCGGCTCATTTAACTTAGTTTCATTTTCTCTCTTTTATTTTTCTTTAATTTTTTCTTGTATTTTCTTTTTATTTATTTCATCATTATATGTCTGTTCACTATCATCGAAGTATAGTTCCAGACATCCTGACTTGCCCGGACTGACATTAGGTCACCGAAGCAACAGAACATACAGATTATGTATAAGGAGGATGTTACAGTACCAATTAATAAATTCTCTTAATTTTATTTTATTTTCTCTAAATTTTTCCTATATTTTCTTAACATTTATTCCATCAATTTATACCTCCTCACTATAGTTTAAGTGTAGTTTCAGACATTCTGGCTGTCCGAATAGACATTTGTCGTCGGAACAGTAGAATGTACGGACTACCTACAATGAGGGCGTTACACTTCCTACCTACGAAAATTGCTATATTGAGAACCAAAGTGAACATAATCATGTAAAGAGATAATGAATCACTCTATAATGCATGGAAAAGGTACAAAGATCTTTAGAGAGAGTGCCCACACCATGATTCAGGATTAGCTCCTAATTCAGAACTTCTATAATGATTTATTATCATCAACAAGGAGCATAGTAGATTCAGCAACTATTAGAGATCTGATGGAGAAAACAACCATAGAAGTTCTTGAACTTCTAGAGATAGTTGCATATCACAATTATGAATGGTCAAATGAGAGATTCGATTAAGGTACCTATACTGTACATATGTTAGTTCTTCTATTACTATTACCCCCCAACCGAAGGTCACCTGGGGCGTCTGCACCTGTTGAGATACTAGTACTACTTGAGAACTTACAATTTCCTCTACAACATAAATATTCAGGTGAGTCACAAGGTTAGTGTTGCTTAGAATTTGGGTAGGAGCACCAGTCCTGCCGCTAGGGTGGTTGATTTGCAATAATGCTCTAGACTGGTTAACCAGCTGTTTCTCTCTATTGTGAGTGGTTGATACCTTTCTTCATTCTAAACCAGGCCTCTATTAGTATTGCCCTTGGGAGTCTATGGCAGAGTCTGTCCTCATGCGTTAACACTCTCGAAGTTTAATCAAATTCCTCTAGCCTAGAAATTTAGCCATCGTGAAGTAATGCGAATATGGAATGTTGAATTTTTCAGCAATAACATGTATGAAAATTTGGTTAGCTATTTCCAACCACAAACTCATGCCTTTCATCAAGGCATCCATGATTATTGATGCCAGTTTCTCCATATTAAAACTATCATTAAGTTGTTTCACCCTGCTCTTGATTTAGTTCAGTAAGCAAAGTATGTACAGCCTTTGTTGCATTTGGATTCTAGATTTCTTCTTCCTGAGGAGTTGGTCTCCTTTCAAATCATTCCACCATAAGCAGAACCTGAATGTTGGACCTAAATGCTATAGGAATTCCCTCAATATTCTTTGCCAAACATGCTTCTAGTTTTTGGAGGCATGACAATACCTCTTCAATACTGTGATGAACTTAAAAGTGAGGTTTGTCTTATTGAGAGTGCCAAAAATTATTGCAATTTTTGGTAAAGAATAGTGGAAATTTGTGATGAACTAAGAACTTTGGTCCCATTGGGCATGCTAAAAAATATTTCCTAGAAAATAATCTCGATTGGCTAACAACTTAGGCATTGTAAGCGTGCTAGATACTAAGTGTATCACCTGTGAGCACTCTAACTTCTACAATAGAAAGTTGTAAGAAATTGATTACACTAAACACAACTTACCAAATCCATCTATATATATATAAAGCAGGCCACGTATTCCCTAGAAGCTACCACGTGGCACTTCCTAAGAAGAGCTTAGCTTGCTAATTATTAGTTTCTTCCTTTAATCCTATTATATTAAATATTTCCTAGAAAATAATCTCGATTGGCTAACAACTTAGGCATTGTAAGCATGCTAGATACTAAGTGTATCACCTGTGAGCACTCTAACTTCTACAATAGAAAATTGTAAGAACTTGATTACACTAAACACAACTTACCAAATCCATCTATATATATATAAAGCAGGCCACGTATTCCCTAGAAGCTACCACGTGGCACTTCCTAAGAAGAGCTTAGCTTGCTAATTATTAGTTTCTTCCTTTAATCCTATTATATTAGCATTTTAATTTATCTTTAATCAAGAATGAATCGTATTTAGTGACCATTGATTTGTAACTTATAGCAATTGTGGCCATTGAATGGCCAAACTTTGAATATCAAATTAAGTTAATGGTGTAACTTTTTTTTTAAATTAAAATTGTTTAATGATTGAATTAAATTTATTTTCAATTTTTTTCATCATCTTACTTATAAATAGTAAGCATTTTGTATTATTTGAGAGCTGCCAAACTGTCTTCTGTCATCTAATTTAGTGCTTTTAAATTGTTCTTTGATTTGCTTTATTTTTAATTATCTCTATTCAAGTTTTATTGGTCTTAATTCTCAAAATTTATTTATATTTCTATTGATTCCTAATTCCTTATAATATTATAAAAAGGCTATTAAATCTAAAAAACAAAAGATCAAGTACCACCAACTTTAAAAAAAAAGGCAAAAGGCCTATTTAGACCCTTTAAGTTATACCAAATAGTCACATAAGTCCTTAAAATATTTCAAGGTCCAATTAAGCCATTCAACTTTTAAAAAAGATCAAATAAATCTGTAACACCCCTATATGCACAGCCTGGTAAATTTCACTATTCCGGTGACCAGTGTCGGTCCGGACAAGTAAAAGAAGTAGAACCATGTCAAAGCCACCTAGTTAAGCCCTGAACGCAAATAATTAGTAATTGCCAAATAGTTAAGTATAAAGAAGAAAAATAAAGCATAAAAAGTTAAATGAGCTGAGTCACAAAGAATGGGTGACCTTTCTAGGAATGATCATAAGTCGCCTAAACTCAAATTTCAAACCATAAAATGTGACGCCGCGGTCCTTAGGATTATTGCTAATATAGTGAAAAAGAGAAAATCATGAAAAAGAATTGTTAAGCAGCTCAAATAATTAGGTCAAGGATCCAAAAGAAATATCGAATAGCTTGCAAACCGGATTGAACCAGTGAGGGGCAATTTGGTCAATTTACCTCTAGAGCTGACTCCTGACCTAAATGTCCAATAAAATTGGAGAAAAGAAAATTTCGGAACCAAGAATTAAATTAAAGAACTAATGGAAAAATAAAAGAAAAGAAAAAGAAAAATAAGAAATGACATCATCAAAATGACATAAGCTATGGCATCACAAATAAATTATATTTAATTAAAATTTGACTAAGTCAAATAAAAGGGATAAAACCAAAAATTGAAAAACAAATTTCACTCTCTTCTTCTTCCCTTAGCCAAGACACACTTTCTCACTTCTCTCTCTTCCTTCATTTCTCCACCATTAATGAGCCAACCCAAGCTCCATAAACTCTAAATTAGCCATAAATTTTCTAAGATTTCTTAAGCAAACCTTATCCTTGACCCTTGATTTAGCTATTGAAAACAAAAAGAAGGAGAAAGAAGGAGAGTTTAAGAAGGGAGAAAAGACATGTAAAAAGGTTAGTGGTTGTTTCTTAAATCTCTCTTTTAATTCATGTTTATATAGTTAAGTGAATTTCGAAATTAAAGAAAAAAAAAAGAAAATGAACAAAAATAATTGTTGAGGGACCAAACATAAATTTCGCCCAGCTAGGGTTAGGGTTTGAAATGAATGAGTTAGAGGTGTTTGAATGGTTATTTGAGGTGAATTAGGTGTATAGATTATGAATGTACACTTTAAATTTGCATTAGAGTTGAAATGTATATAACTAGGGTTTGGAGCTTATGAAAAAATTAGAGAAAAAGTTGAGAATTAGTCAATTGATGTAGTTGACCTTATTTGAGTTGAGAAATGGTCAATTGTGACCATTTGTAATGTGTATGAATTGTTGGAACCAAGTTCCAATTCGGATTGGTTAGGGTCAATCTGTAGGCAGCTTGACCTAGGTCCCTTTCAAGGATCAAAACTGAAAATTTACCAACCCAATTGGTGTGAGGCCCATTGAGAATGAAACTAGACACAAAATGGAACATTTTTCATTTAGAAATCATGCTGAAAAAGTAACCATAACTTAGTGAATAATTAGGCCAAATTCGGAATTGGGCACACTGACCTATACAAAAATAACCAAATGAACAGTAGTTACGTAAATGACCATAACTTGGTCTAGGAAGGTCCAAATGACCTGAATTTTATACCGATAGAAATCTGAGACATAGCCCTACAACTTTTATGAAGAAAACAAACCCAAAATTTGACCATAAGCTATCCAAAAACTCACCTGCAATCAACCCACAAAAACTGCCATTTTCCAGTAAATGCCCAGAATTCTGGGTAACACCAAATCTAGCCAGCCATGTTTAAATGGCCATAACTTGGGCTACAAAACTCCAAATAGAGTGATTCAAAAAGGGAAATAAATCTAAGACAATAAGAAACAACTTCTATGAAGAAAACTTAGCCAAATTACCATAGTAACTTAACCAATGGAATAATGTAAAATAGGACACCAAATTTGAAATTTTAGAATTTCACCTCAAAGACTTAAGATTTGAGGAAAACAACCAAAACCAATAAGTTAGGTAACCAAAATGTGGTATGTGGGTGAAATTAAAAGTTCCATACCTATAAAGTATTAGAAAGTCAACAATTTGACTTGAATAGTGTCATAAATAGATTTGAAATTGTTTTTGGATTAATGATAAATTATGATACTAAAACACTGTAAAATAGTGTGTTTTAGTTGAAAAGAATACCTAGAAAGAACCCAAAGCAACAAGTCAAGGCCAAGAGGCGACTCGTATAAGGTTTGTGCACAACATAGAAATTTTTGTAAACTTTCTGCTACAAATTGTTTTGAATGAATTGTGATATTAAATTGTGACTTAATTGTATTGAAATGTTTATTATGCTTTTGACTTAAATTGTTAAAAGTTTATTTGTATGTGTTTGAAATGGTAATAAATGTTTAGTAAATTACTAAGACAGTTTTGAAACCACAATGTCATGACCATATATTTGAATGCCTCACTAGCATGACTAGTGGGGGGAATTAGTTTTGAATTTTGATTCCTTCACTAGCTGAAGTGTTGAGGTGTGTGCTAGTAGAAGAAGAAATTTGAATGGGTACCCATATATTTGAGCCAGCTAACCTTGTGATGACTCATAAGCCTCCGACTATTGAGATGAATATTGTTTCGAATGGCATGATATAACTGTGTGTTTTTATGAAATTCGTTTTGAGACTTCTTAAATGAAATTGTTTGGACTAAAAGTTTATAAATCATGTTTTGTATATGTCTTTCATTTTCAGTACTGTATTTGAATAAATGTGATTTGAATTATGCATAAATTATTATTTTAGTATGTTGTGCACCACTGAGTCATAGTACTCAGCAATGGCTGTTATTGCTGTCGCAGATATAGAGACTAGAGGAGCAACAGAGTGAACTACTGAGGATCTTGGAGCCATATCCCTGAAGTTTTGTCGGGTATATTTTATACCCTGATTGTAATATTTAGTTTGATGTATATAAATATATGTACATGAATAAACTGGTCATGAGCAGTTGTATAGAGTTGTAATAATATTATTTTGGTTTTGCTAATGTAAAGTTTGGTTGATGAATATAAATTGTTTTTACTTTAATAAAAAATGAATGGAATTATTGAGTATTATTTTTTATGACAATTGAATTGAGAAATGATGTTGAATTGTGTTGAAGTAGTAGTGAGATTGATGAATAAGAATTATTGGAAGTGTTTTTACAGGTTTTTGAAGAAAAGTTTTCTTAAAATACAAATAGCACTCTGCCGAAATTTTTCCAAAAATTTGTGTAAAAATAAAATGGATAAAAATTTGAACTAGTTTTTAAACTCCTATTAAATGTAAGAAAATGCTCACCACTTCTAAAAAGTAAGAAAAATATTTTAAAATCCCTTGTAGGGTACTTAATGAGTTATCGGTAGATGAAGTTCAGTAGTTCATTAAGTATTCTATGAGATCATGTTATGCTTTACAGAGGGGCAAGGTGTGACAAAATCTTTCAAACTTTTAAAAATAAATCAAATAAGCCCTTGAGGATAAGTAAGTCTTTTAACTTTGAAAAATAAACAAGAAAAAATAAACTATAATTTATTTCTAATATCAATCCAGCCAAGGCATTGCATGAAGACCTTCAAGTGCATGGGGTCTGTGACACCCCTCACCTGTCTACAGTATAGCCGAGCAAGGCATGTCACACTTGGTGCCGAAGCACCCTAACTTATCTTACTTTATTTCTTTAATAATTTTGAACTCGTTATATTTTAAAATAATTCATATTCTATGAAGAAACTAACAGAGTTTCCCCTATTTTATTTATTTTTGACGTGATTCACTATTCACCTGCTTGAAATTTTCAATAATATTTTACAATAAAATCTTATCCATGCAAATCATGATTATCTTGTCAATCATTCTCATAATTATCTCATATTTCAAATCTCATCCATATTTTTCAATTTCATAATCATTTATAACACCCCTATTTGTATAACCTAATATATTTTACTATTCCGGTGACCAGTGTCGGTCCGGACAATTAAGAGAATTAGAACCATGTCTAAGACACCTAGTTAAGCCCTGAACACAAATAATTAGTAATTGCCAAATAGTTAAGTATAAATAAGAAAAACAGAATACAAAAAGTTAAATGAGCTAGGAGTCACAGCGATGGGTGACCTTCCCGGGAAGTGACTATGAGGTTAGTCTAAACTCAAATTTCAAACTGTAAAATATGGCGCCGCGGTCCTTAGGACCATTACAAACACAGTGAAAAAGAGAAAATCATGAAAAAGAATTGTTAAGTAGGTCAAATAATTATGTCAGGGATCCAGAAGAAATATCGAATAACTTTCAAACCGGATTGAACCAACGGGGGGCAATTTGGTCAATTTACCCCTAGAGCTAACTCCTGACCTAACTGTCCAATAAAATTTGAGAAATAAAAATTTTGAAATATAGAATTAAATTAAAGAAGTATGAAAAAAATAAGAGAAAAAGAAAAGAAAAGAAAATAAATTAATGACCTCATCAAGATGACATCATGCATGACTTCATATTTAATTTTAATTTAATTACTTAATTTGACTAAGTCAAATTAAGAGATAAATACAAAAAAAGAAAAGAAAAAATTGGTCATCTTCCATTTCCCACTTTCCCGTCCACACACTCTCTCTCTCTCTTCTCTCCTTAGTTCCTCCATAGCCATGAAAATTCAAGCTTTCAAAGCTTGAATCAACCCCATAAATCCCACAAATTTCTTGTATAAATCTTATTGTTGGATCTTGGCAAGCTTATTGAGGACAAAAAGAAGAAGAAATTAGAAGAATTGGAGCTTTCGGAAAAAACTTCAATTGAGGTAAGTTGATCCAACCTTTTCTTTAAGTAGAAATGGACGGAATAACATGAAAAATTGAGAAAATTATGTATGAGAACAAAGGTGTAAATTTCAACAAGCCATGGGGTTGTGAAGTGTTGATATGTTTTAGTTCAAGTAAATGTGTATGCAAGCCTAATTGAGCATGTAGATGTGATTGGCACACTTTGATTTGATGAATTTTGATAAATTGGAAATTAGTGTTTATGGCATTAGGGTTTGGGTAAAAAAAAAATTGTAGAAAATAAACACTTGATGCAAATGACCTCTTTGAGTTGAGAAATGGTCAATTGTGACCATTTGTGATGTGTATGAATTGTTGGAATCAAGTTTCAATTCGGATTGGTGGGGGTCAATCTGCAAGCAGCTTGACCTAGGTCCCTTTCAGGGACCAAAACTGAAAATTTACCAACTCAATTGCTGTGAGGCTAATTAGAAATGAAACTAGACACAAAATGACACATTTTTCATTTAGGAATCATGCCTAGAAAGTGACCATAACTTAGTGAACAATTAGGCCAAATCCAGAATTGGCAAACTGACCTGTACAAAAATGACCAATAGAACAGCACAAAACAAGACATCAAATCTGAAAAATTGAAATTTGTACTTAGGAGACCTAAAATTTGAAGTAACAACTAAAACCAATAAAATTGGTAGCCAAAATGTGGTATGTGGGTATAATTGGATTTCCCATACCTTTTAAGCATAAGAAAGTTAATATTTTAACTTGAATAGTATCATGAATAGTAACCCCGATATGAAAATTTCCAAGAACGTAAGTTTAAGCATACTGGAGCTAGAATTGAACATATATGAATTTAATTATTGGATTTATTATGAGACAAGATACTGAAACACTGTCAATTGTGTGTTTCAGCTGAAAAAGACCCGGAAAGTCTAAGGGACTGAATCAAGGCTTAGAGGCGACTCACGTCAGGTTTGTGCATAATAAATTATATAATTATTTTCTAAGTGAAAATTTGACTTGTTATGCTTTATGGAAACGCTGTATTATTTATAAATTGTGTTGCCACTTTGTGAATGCAAAAAAATGATTTTTTGTTAAAATTGTTTGGGATCTTTCCTAAATTATTTGAGTACATTGTTTTAAATTGATTTGTGCTCACACTTAGCATGACAGTACCACATTATTCCTCCTTCATCTATGGGATTGAGATTGTTTATTTTCCTCACTCTCTGACTTACCAGTTGAGGTTGTAGATCGGATGAGTACCCATTAGCTAGCTAGCCACCTCCCTCATTGATAGTGGGGTTGTAGATTGCTTTGTCGTGGTGTACAACGCAGCATTGATCGAAAATTTTGTGTCATAGCTTAAGTTGTGTATGAATTGGTAACACTGTGTTTATTAAATTATTTTATGAAAATTGTGCTATAATGAGTTTTGATAATTTGTGAAATATTTAAATTGTGATTTATCAACAAATGTTTTATGTACTGCATTTCGAATTTTTTATTATGCACCACTGAATATTTTTATACTCAGCGATAGCTTATTTTGCTGTCGCAGATAAGGGCAAGGAGCAAACAGCAGAGTGAGCTGCTATTAAGATAAAGGACTACATTGACCTTTTGGTACGGGTATTTTATAACACCCTCCCCGTAGCAACTCCGTACATTCTACTGTTCCGGTGACCGGTGTCGGTCCGGACAGCTAGAACGTCCGGAAAAATATTTAAACTAAAGTCGGGAATCATAATTAACTCAAATATTAATAAGAAAAATTTACTAAAAATTTTTTAAATAAAATACAACCAAGTTAAACGAGCAGGTGCCCTAGCGATGGGTAACCAGAGGGAAGTTGCGGTTCTCGCAACGAGGAGCCCTAGACTTGGGGGAAAAATTATAAAATAATTTTTGGGACTCCAGAGAAGGGTTATTGAGGTTCCCATGGCATTAGAATGCCAAGAAAATACCTAGAAAAATTTTTCAATCGGTACAGAGAATTTTGACCCGTTAAGCCAAACGGAGGGCATTTTGGTCATTTCGCCTTCAGAGACGATTTTTGGCCGACTTATCCAGTTAAGTAAATAATTATTATGATCTAAAATGTGAATAAATATTACTAAAAATTGAATTGAAAATGAGTAAAAAAGAAAAGAAAAAAAAAGAATTAAATGGGAATTTATGACATCACATGATGTCATTAGTGTACCTTCACCAAATTATATGGTGACACATGGCTATAACCCATTTAAAATCAATAAAATGGGTAGAAAATGAGAGAAAAATGCAGCTTTCTTCTTCTTCCCAATTTCCATACGTGAACCTTTCTTCCTCCATTAAAATTCATTTCATTTTCTCTCCAAACCTTGAATTCTCACCACTAAACCTTAAATTCTCTTCATTAAAACTTGTCCACTCATCTTGGGAAGGTGTTTGGCAGCCTAGAAAGTGAAGGAAAGGGAAGTTTAAGCTTGGAAAATTCTGCCCTACAAGAGGTTAGTGCTTACTTATGCTAATATTCCTTTACTTCCATGTTAAGGACTTGAATTTAGTATGAAATTGTAAGTTAAATGGACTAAAACTCATGTGTATGTGTACCATAAATTTTGGCAGCCTTAAGGAAGGAACAATGATGGAGTGTTTTTGATGGTTTTAATGGACTTAAAATGAATTAGAGATTATGTTTAAGGTGCATATACACATATGTGATGAATGAAAGTGTGTATCTAAGGTGTATGTGTGAATCATAATGGGAAACTAGGGTTTGGGAGTGAAAAATTGGACTTGGCTTATGAAATGATTAATGGACATACTAATGGTCAATTAGTGACCATTTAAGGCAAGTTAATCATAATTTGAAGTAAGCTAATGCATGGTAAACTAAAATGGGAAGGTCGCTAGAGATAGCGAGAATTAAGTCGTGAGTCCAGCCTGTTTGGACTGCCATATCTTTGGCTGTGTAGGTCCAATTGGTGTTTGGCCAATTGGACATGAAACTAGACTTATAATGGCACATTTTGTCTGAAGAAACCATGCCCAAAAGACCAAAGCAAGTGGACCAAAAGTTGGCCCCAATCCGGATACCCTACAACAGCACCTGCAGAAATGACCAAATGAACAGTAACTGGCCATAACTCACTGTAGATATGGTCAATTGACCTGAAATGTTTACAGCAACAAGTTAAGACATAGACAAACAACTTTCATGAAGAAACCTACCCCAAATTATGACCAGAACCTAACCCAAATGGCAGTCACAACATCTGCTCAAACTGCAACTCGCAGATTTTGATTTGAGCAAAGAATGTTTGGATGGCTATAACTCTCTCTAGAAAACTCGGATTTAGACGATTCTTGAACCGATGGAAACCTAAGGCATAGTAGAACATTTCATATGGAGAAAGTTAGACCAAATTATGAACTTAACTTGGTCAAATTACTGACCAAAGTTGGACCAAAATCTGCCAAAACCCAAAAGTGCAAAGCATGAATAATGCACGTGAGCGAGAAACTTATTTTGGCCATAACTTGAGCTACAAAACTCCAAATGGAGTGATTCAAAAAAAGAAATTCAACTAGACAAAATAAGGAACATTTTCTATGAAGGAAGTTTTGTCAAATTCCAACAGTAGATCGACCAATAGAATAGTGCAACTTCGGAGCACCAAAACCGAAAATTGGCAATTTTGCCAAAACGACCTAAGCTTTGAGAAAGTGACCAAAACCAATAAGTTTTAAATGCAAAATGTGGTACATTGGGAGTGTTAAAACCAATGCACCTATGATCTATGCAAAAGTCAACTTTTTGTTGACTATTGAAGTGAATAGTGACATAAAAACTTGAAATTCAAAAATTGAAGAATTCAAAAGTATCAAATGCCCTAGTAGGCCTAATGTGATTGGTTTGGATAGGTTGGCATGCCAATAGGGTTCTGATAGCAATACTGCGTATGATGTATGGCTTCATTGCCATTATGTGATGTGATAGCCTATGGCTATACTGATTATGATGTTTTACTTGGCTTTATGCCTTATTGCTTATATGGCTTATTAGCCATTCTGTTTGCACACCGGGAGACACATTATGACCGATGGTGTGACGGCCCGAGGTACCTGGTACCCAGTGCTAGTTTACCCGTTTATCCAGTCCGGTCAATTTGTATAGGTTACTTGGGCATGGAAAAGTATAACTGTAATTGAACTGATTGTTAAAGAAAATACGAAAATTAAATACCAGAAATGATTACGATAGAATACAAAGAAACTCAAGATCATGAAGAAAATAAATAAACAAAATACATGAAGAAGTTAATATCATAAAACGTAATTAGCCCTCGACTAAACGTTAAGTTGGTAATTATTCAGTTCTTATGAACACAATGGCTAAGAAATTATGATTTTTATTTGCATATTATTTCTTTCTATTTTATTATTTGCACCACTAAGCTTTATGCTTAGCTACGCTTTGCAACGCGTAGGTAATCAAGATACCGATCGAGAGCCGTGAGACCACGATTGGGTAAGTCCATCCTACGATTCGCATAGTGTCCGTGTCACCTCACAAAGCATTGCATTGGTAGGACACTAGGTGTCATTTTTGTATTTTGTAATTGATCTTATTTTCTCATGTGTAAATGAACTTATGAAATGTAATTTGATGCTCATGTAAATAATGAGAATTGTGTTTGTAAATGAAAAAGTGAATGTTTATCTGTGATATATATATATATGATTATCACATGAAATGAATGATTGAGAAATGAATGTGAACTGAAAAATATTGAGATTTTGATAAATGGAGTTGAGATGAATGAATAAGAATATAGGAAGTGTTTTTCACAGGTTCCGAAGAACGGTTTTCTCCATTTTTAGCCAGATCACGGATTTTCTTTAAAATTTTCTAACCTCAAATAAATTACAATTTCAATAAATGAATTATATTTTACAAATTATTTTCAAAACTATGATAAAAATGAATTAAGATAAAATAGAGTGCTCAAGACACCGAGTGGCATAACTTGCTCCTGGCCACATCGTAGTCGGGTAATGGGTGTCACATTTAGTGGTATCAGAGCACGGTTTAGGTGTTTCTGGGCCTAGATTGAGTCCATACCATGCATTGCATTTGTAAGAGTCGAGGTGACACTAACACAGATCTGTTTATCTTTCTTATTTTGAATAGGATATGGACCCTTCATCTCAGAGAGCCGTTGAGGAGGAAGTAGAGAGTCATGCTCCACTGCGGCCCGGTGAGACTGGGGCATGAGAGAATCTGCTCCGCCACTCAAGCAGAGCCTCGCCACCTCCACAGGCCATGTTCCAACAAATGGCCGACATCTTTAGACAAATGGCTGGGGTAATGCCAGCACCACCACCACCACCAGCTCCACAGCAGAAATCACACTTGGAAAGGCTAAGAAAGTTTGGAGCTGTGGACTTCTATGGTAAGAGAGAAGATGACTCATTGCCGTAGAATTGGTTGAATGTAACAGCAGAGTACTAAAACAACTCCACCGCACTCGAGCAAAACACGAAGTCGCCATCTCTTTCTTGCAAGATGATGCATATGAGTGGTGGGACACCGTGTCCAGTGAAGTGCAGCGGAAGTCAGAATTTGGGACTTCTTTCTTTCAGAATTTAAGAAGAAATATGTGGGTAATGTATACCTAGAAGAGAGAAGAAGAGAGTTTATTAACCCGAGGCAGACGGTTGTCGGGTCGAATATGAGAAGGAATTCGTAAGATTGAGCCGCTATGGAAGGGAGATAGTCCCTAATGAAGCCGAAAGGTGCAAGAGATTTGAAGAGGGACTAAATGACAACATCAAGATCCAGCTCACTGCCTTGGGAATCACAGAATTTACCAAGCTAGTGGAAGCTGCAATAAAGATTGAAAAGGTAAGAATCAGTGAGCAGACCAGAAGAGAGAGACAGCAGAAGAGGGGCCCAGGACAGTCAAGTATACCAACCGATAGTAAGAAGTTTAAGGGTTCTAGTTCACAAGATCAGACACAGGGCCACAGAGGCCAGATTGGAATATCTATAGCTAGTTCCCCGGGCACAATAACAAGGGGATCAACCCCAAAGCCTGAATGTATGCATTGTAGTAGAAGACACAGAGGGGAGTGTCGACTCTTAACTGGAGAGTGTTTCAAATGTGGGGCTACGTATCATTTCATAAGAGATTGCCCTCAGAGGAGTGGTTCAATAGCTCCGGTACAAGTTGATAGACCTTCCCCTATAGTTCAAAGGGGTAAAAGATCGGCAGAGTGTAAACAAATTGACATTACATGTAAGATTATTTCCGAGACAGCTTGAAAAGCCCAAGTCGTGGTGGCACCACAAGTATATGCTATGGAAGCTCAGGAAGAGCCAAACCCAGACACTGATGAGGCGATACAAGGAAGTGAAGAAACAAGGAGGTAGCAACTCCTCGATTACTTAAGTCAGGTAAATTTCGAGGACGAAATTTAAATTAGAGGGGAAGAGTTATAACACCCTCCCCGTAGCAACTCCGTACATTCTACTGTTCCGGTGACCGATGTCGGTCCGGACAGCTAGAACGTCCAGAAAAATATTTAAACTAAAGTCGGGAATCATAATTAACTCAAATATTAATAAGAAAAATTTACTAAAAATTTTTTAAATAAAATACAACCAAGTTAAACGAGCCGGTGCCCTAGTGATGGGTAACCAGAGCGAAGTTGCGGTTCTCACAACGAGGAGCCCTAGACTCGGGGGAAAAATTATAAAATAATTTTTGGGACTCCAGAGAAGGGTTATTGAGGTTCCCATGGCATTAGAATGCCAAGAAAATACCTAGAAAAATTTTTCAATCGGTACAGACAATTTTGACCCGTTAAGCCAAACGGAGGGCATTTTGGTCATTTCGCCTTCAGAGACGATTTTTGGCCGACTTGTCCAGTTAAGTAAATAATTATTATGATCTAAAATATGAATAAATATTACTAAAAATTGAATTGAAAATGAGTAGAAAAGAAAAGAAAAAAAAAATGAATTAAATGGGAATTTATGACATCACATGATGTCATTAGTGTACCTTCACCAAATTATATGGTGACACATGGCTATAACCCATTTAAAATCAATAAAATGGGCAGAAAATGAGAGAAAAATGCAGCTTTCTTCTTCTTCCCAATTTCCATACGTGAACCTTTCTTCCTCCATTAAAATTCATTTCATTTTCTCTCTTCCAAACCTTGAATTCTCACCACTAAACCTTAAATTCTCTTCATTAAAACTTGTCCACTCATCTTGGGAAGGTGTTTGGCAGCCTAGAAAGTGAAGGAAATGGAAGTTTAAGCTTGGAAAATTCTGCCCTACAAGAGGTTAGTGCTTACTTATGCTAATATTCCTTTACTTCCATGTTAAGGACTTTAATTAAGTATGAAATTGTAAGTTAAATGGACTAAAACTCATGTGTATGTGTACCATAAATTTTGGCAGCCCTAAGGAAGGAACAATGATGGAGTGTTTTTGATGGTTTTAATGGACTTAAAATGAATTAGAGATTATGTTTAAGGTGCATATACATATATGTGATGAATGAAAGTGTGTATCTAAGGTGTATGTGTGAATCATAATGGGAAACTAGGGTTTGGGAGTGAAAAATTGGACTTGGCTTATGAAATGATTAATGGACATACTAATGGTCAATTAGTGACCATTTAAGGCAAGTTAATCATAATTTCAAGTAAGCTAATGCATGGTAAACTAAAATGGGAAGGCTGCCTAGAGACAGCAGAATTAAGGCTGTGAGTCCAGCCTGTTTGGACTGCCATATCTTTGGCTGTGTAGGTCCAATTGGTGTTTGGCCAATTGGACATGAAACTAGACTTATAATGGAACATTTTTGCTGAAGAAACCATGCCCAAAAGACCAAAGCAAGTGGACCAAAAGTTGGCCCCAATCCGGATAATTGCAACAAAGACTGCAGAAATGACCAAATGAACAGTAACTGTTCATTTGGCCATAACTCACTGTAGATATGGTCAATTGACCTGAAATGTTTACAGAAACAAGTTAAGACATAGACAAACAACTTTCATGAAGAAACCTACCCCAAATTATGACCAGAACCTAACCCAAATGGCAGTCACATCCACTGCTCAAACTCGCAACTCTGCAAATTTTCACTTGAGCAGGAATGTTTGGATGGCTATAACTCTCTCTAGAAAACTCGGATTTAGGCGATTCTTGAACCGATGGAAACCTAAGGCATAGAAGAACATTTCATATGAAGAAAGTTAGACCAAATTATGAACTTAACTTGGTCAAATTACGACCAAAATTGGACCAAAATCGCCAAAACCCAAAAGTGCATCATGAGCGATTGCGTGAGCAAGAAACTTATTTTGGCCATAACTTGAGCTACAAAACTCCAAATGGAGTGATTCAAAAGAAGAAATTCAACTAGACAAAATAAGGAACATTTTCTATGAAGGAAGTTTTGTCAAATTCCAACAGTAGATCGACCAATAGAACAGTGCAACTTCGGAGCACCAAAACCGAAAATTGGCAATTTTGCCAAAATGACCTAAGCTTTGAGAAAGTGACCAAAACCAATAAGTTTTAAATGCAAAATGTGGTACATTGGGAGTGTTAAAACCAATGCACCTATGATCTATGCAAAAGTCAACTTTTTGTTGACTATTGAAGTGAATAGTGACATAAAAACTTGAAATTCAAAAATTGAAGAATTCAAAAGTATCAAATGCCCTAGTAGGCCTAATGTGATTGGTTTGGATAGATTGGCATGCCAATAGGATTACGATAGCGATCGCTGCGTATGATGTATGGCTTCATTGCCATTCGTGATGTGATAGCCTATGGCTATACCGATTATGATGTTTTACTTGGCTTTATGCCTTATTGCTTATATGGCTTATTAGCCATTACGTTTGCCCACCGGAGACACATTGTGACCGATGGTGTGACGGCCTGAGGTACCTGGTACCCAGTGCTAGTTTACCTGTTTATCCAGTCCGGTCAATTTGTATAGGTTACTTGGGCATGGAAAAGTATAATAGTAATTGAACAGATTGTTAAAGAAAATACGAAAATTAAATATCGAAATGATTACGATAGAATACAAAGAAACTCAAGATCATGAAGAAAATAAATAAACAAAATGCATGAAGAAGTTAATATCATAAAACGTAATTAGCCCTCGACTAAACATTAAGTTGGTAATTATTCAGTTCTTATGAACACAATGGCTAAGAAATTATGATTTTTATTTGCATATTATTTCTTTCTATTTTATTATTTGCACCACTAAGCTTTATGCTTAGCGCGTCACTTTTGCAACGCTGTGAGGTAATCAAGATACCGATCGAGAGCCGTAGACCACGATTGGGTAAGTCCATCCCGCAGATTCGCATAGTGTCCGTGTCACCTCACAGGCTACAGTGCATTGGTAGGACACTAGGTGTCATTTTGGTATTTTGTAATTGATCTTATTTTCTCATGTGTAAATGAACTTATGAAATGTAATTTGATGCTCATGTAAATAATGAGAATTGTGTTTGTAAATGAAAAAGTGAATGATTATCTGTGATATATATATATGATTATCACATGAAATGAATGATTGAGAAATGAATGTGAACTGAAAAATATTGAGATTTTGATAAATGGAGTTGAGATGAATGAATAAGGATATAGGAAGTGTTTTTCACAGGTTCCGAAGAACGGTTTTCTCCATTTTTAGCCTGATCACGGATTTTCTTTAAAATTTTCGGAACCTCAAATAAATTACAATTTCAATAAATGAATTATATTTTACAAATTATTTTCAAAACTATGATAAAAAGGAATTAAGATAAAATAGAGTGCTCCGGCACACTGAGTGGCATAACTTGCTCGGCTACACTGTAGTCGGGTAAGGGGTGTCACATATTTATTTATACCCTTGTAGTTATTTTGATGTAAATATCGTAATGTCATATATAGTAATATAAAATTGAGCAGTTGTATAGTAAATTGTAATATAATATTTTGGATTTTCTTTTTGTAAATTAAATATTAAATACAATGTGAACGAATTGATGAGATATTTTGAAATGACAAATTTTGATTGAATTGTGGACTTAAATTGCATTATGATGAACTAAGTTATTTTGGTGATTGGAAGTTGTGAAAACAAATATGGAAAGTGTTTTTTTTTTACAGGTTTTTGAAGAACTGTTTTCTCAAAATACAGACGGCACTCATCTGAAATTTTTACTAAATTGTGAAAAAATAAAAATGAATAAAAATTTTTACTAGTTTTGAAACTTCAATTAATTTTTTTTTTAATTTCTACTAGAATGCTCACCACTTCCAAAATGTAAGAAAATTGTTTTAAAATCCCTTGTAATGTACTTAATGAGTTACCAGTAGGTGAAATTTGGTAGTTCATCAGGTATTCTACGGGATCATGTTATGCCCTACAGAGGGGTAAGGTGTGACATCATTTCCTTACATTTCCATTCATACTGAATTCATATGTAAAAATTTTTAAATTAAATAAATTTACATGATTTATAAACTAGTTACACAAGTTCATAATTTACATAATATACAAAATACATAAAATAACTTATATGAGCCTTATCTACATGCATTGCTGAGGAGGTGACAACCTTGAACCCATCTGACACTTTTGCAGATCTGGACTTCAAAATCCCAGTCTAATATCCACTGGGTTTTGCCTTCAGTACCTGCGCGAAGGAAACAAATCCATCGCGCTAAGCATTTCTACTTAACGGTGCAATAATATAACAAGAAAATAATATATACAAAACACGGATGAAAATAAACCTAATTTGTATAATCAATAATTATTTTCATTTCATATGGAATTCCTAATATTAATTATCTTTTGTCATATTATATTATTCTTTGGAATCCCTTGTTTCCTAAATTTACTGTAGTGATATACAAAATACGAAATATATCAGTATATCACATTTCTATTCATATTATTTTAGAAGATGTAGTTGTAATTATTTATTTAAATGATATCTATTTTGCTAATCTTTTTATCCTTTCACTCAACATTTCCTAGGTGTTTGGATCATTTCATAGTAAATAAAATTTTAAAACTAATTCTAGTTTCTTTCTTATTCATTCATTTAATTCACATTATTCTTAACAAATTTTACTGCCCAAGTAACCTATGACAAGCTGACTAAACTGGATAACAGGTCGTTGGCACTGGACACCGCGGTGCCTCGGGCCGTCATACCATGGGACGTGGAACGTCAACCACGTATACAGTTAGAATGGCTAAAAAGCCATGATAACACATAATCGGTATAAAAGCCACGAGTGCTGGCATAAAGCCATGAATACAAGTATAAAGCCATGAATATGGGCATAAAGCAATGAATGCAGGCATAAAGTCTTTCGCAGTACTGCTAAAAAAATATCCTATTAGCATGCTAATCTATTCAATCTGACACACGTGTCTAGACAATACATGAGCACATAGTACCATTAAATGTTCATAAGTTTCATTATTTTATTATAGGTTCTAATTATAATTTCTAGCATTTTAATCTTTTTCATAATATAAACATAAATCTCTAAGTCTAATATTTACATAATTTACGTATTCATCATAATTTATATAGTAATTATATTATCCATGTTGATCACAATTCCAAACAATGGTTCACATATACCATTGTATTCAAAACATTTTTCCTTTCTCATTTATACATTCGAAAATCTACTTATGTAATTACAAATTTTATATTTCAAGTTGAATTACTAATATTTTATGAATTCTATTTGTGATGGACATATAAGCCCTAACTACCTATTCACATCAATTAGGTGACTTACTTTTCATGTTTCAAGCAATCCATGAACATTTCATGGATTTCAAATTTATGGCCTTAATTTCCCTCTAATAATTTTGACTAAGATGCATAGTCCACATTTGTCATATAATTCTAAGCAGTTAAGCTTAGAATTGGTTCTAGGTCTTCATCTTAATTTGCTAATCATTTTGATTACTATTCACCTTACTAGTCAACCAAAATATTGACTTTTTCATACTTAATGGATATGTTAATTCTAATTACACCAAGATCCCACATTTTGAGTTTTACATTTATTAGTATTAATTGCCAATTGCAATTTAAAGTCCCCTAGATGCATTTCTAAATTTTTAGTTTTGATTACCTAAGTTTACTGTTCCATTGGACAATTCTACGGTGGAAACTGGGCTAACTTTTCTTCATCAAAGTTGTTCCTTATTGTGTCTTCTTTAATTTCATTTTTGAATTACTCCAATTGGAGTTTTGTAACTCAAGTTATGGCCTAAATACCATAACTAACCGGATAGGGCAGTACCTAGAATTTCTGGGTAGAATCCATTCTAGCAGTTTTGCTGTCCTGAGTTTGGTGGGCAATTTCATTAAGTTCTGATCAAAATTTAGAGTTGTGTCCTTCATGAAAGTTTTCCTAAATTGTCTAAGCTTTCTATTGATATAAATTTCAGGTCAATTGGACATTTCTACTGTGAGTTATGACTAAACGAATGAATACTGTTCATTTGGTCATTTTGCCTAGGTAGAATGTGTGTTACCCGGATTTGGTCAATTTTTAGGGCATCCTAAGTTTGTTTTCTAGATAGAGTTACTTCATCAAAGTTGTGCCATTATGTGTCTTATTTCATGTCCAATTGGCCTTGCACCAATTGAACCTACATAACTCAAATTATAGCTGCACAAACATGCTGGACTCACATATAGACCTGCAGTGCACACTAGACAGCATACCTAACCTCAATTCCCATGGCACAAATCACTTCATTTCCTAATCAAACATAACCAAATGGTCACTAATTGACTATTACAACTTTAGTTTATGTCCATTTTCATTCACCCCCAAAATTAAATTTCAAAACCCTAACCCTAATTGACCAAGCCTCTAATTCATGCATCTTACTCCTAATTTGCTATACTAATCATATAATTTATACTAGGGGCAGCTAATATGTCACTTTAAATCAAATAATTCTCCTAACCCTAATTCATGTAAAGGCTGCCAAAATTTCATGGAACATAATCATGCCTCATTAATTCAATTTTTATCAAATTTTCAACTTAACTTAGCATAAATTCATGTTTAGAAAGATGTAAAAGCAAAGAATATGGCACTAACCTATTTGGTGATTTTCTAAGCTTGTTCACACCTCACTTTCTTCTACTTTCTCTTCTTCTAATTGCTACCCAAGTCTTGCTCTAGTGGTAAGGGAAATTTTTAGTGAAGGGAGGATAAGATTTTGAGGTGAATTGAAGTGAGAAATGAAGCTTGGCAAAGCTCTAATGGTGGAAGGGAGTGAGAGAATCAGCTGGGCTATGGGAGGAAGAAGAGTGAAGTTTTTTCTTTTCAATTTTCTGCTCATTTAACTCTTTTAATTGAGTTTATAACCATGTGTCACAATGGGATTAGGTGGAAATGTTTTAATGACATCATAGTGATGTCAAAATTCTAATTTGATTCATTTTCTTTTCTTTTTTACTCATTTTTAATTAAATTTTTAGTAATATTTATTCATATTTTATGTTATATAATTTATTTACTTAAATAGACAAGTTGGTCAAAAATTATCTCTAAGGGCGAAATGACCAAAATGCCCTTCGTTTAGCTTATTGAGCCAAAATCGTCTGTACCGATCTAAAAATTTTTCTAAGCCTTTTCTTGGCATTCTAATACCATAGAAACCTCAATGACTCTTCTCTGGAGTCCTAAAAATTATTTCATGAATTTTCTCCTGTGTTTAAGGCTCTAGCTACAAGGACCGCAACTTTCCACTGAGTTACCCATCGCTAGAGCACCGCTCATTTAACTTGGTTGTATTTTATTTCTAAAATTTTTCCTTAATTTTTCTTATTATTATTTGAATTATTTATGACTCCTCACTCTAGTTTAAATATTTTTCTAGGTGTTCTAACTATCCGGACCGATACCGGTCACCGAAACAGTAGAATGTACCGAATTGCTACAATGAGGGTGTTACATGGTCCTCATCAGTAATTTAGTGTATCTAATTTAAAATATTCCAGTGGATATCTGTTACATCTTGAAGCAGATTAATAAGTTGTTTTTTGTAGAATGATTCAAAAAGTTTCTCTATGGGTTTAATTAAAAATCATTCGACAAATAATAACCTATCAATTTGCTTTATGATATAGCAGATACTTACCAAGATGTTACAAATTATATATGCATAATTACTAATGAGAATTGTATGGCCTTAACTAGATTTATATTAGAGGTAAATTATAGTTTAATATTTTTTATTTATTTTTAAAAATTAAAGAGCTTATTTATTCAAAAAATATTAAAAGAGTTTATTTGATCTATTTTGAAGATTTAAAAGACTTATTTGATTTTTTTAATTTAAATAATTTTTTTATTATAAAATACTTTAAGAATTTACATGACTATTGACTCATGTTTTAAAGGTCAAAATAGGGCTTTTACCATTAAAAAAAAAAAAAAGAAGTAATAGTACTAAGGCAAATGTAATTATTTGCAAATGTGTACCAAGATAAACGTCCAATGTTGATTTTTGATATTTTTTTTATCTTTGTTTTTTATTTGACTTTATTATTTATTCCTAACCATAATGATTGCACTTTTATATATATTTTTTAATTTTTTTTATTTATTTATTTTTATGAGTAATAATATATTTTAATTACATTTATGTTAAGTAATTTATTTTTTTTCATAGAAAATAGATTATAAAAAGTGATTAAAAAAATATAATTTTATTGAAAATATAAATTGGACATATAATGATTAATAATTAAAAAATTAATAAAAAAGTTAGTGATTTTAATAAAAAATGAAATATTAAAACTTAAATTAAATATAAAAAAGTTAATTTCTATCAAATTTGTGCATTGTACAACTATTTAGCTAGTTTCACAATAAATTGGAAAGAAAATTAAAAAAAGCTTGTATTAATTACTGAGAAATTGAGTATAAAGCTGGAAGAAATTGAATAACAAGGTTTTGAAAATTAAATTTTGAAAATTAAATACAAGGCTGTAAAATAAAATTAACACTAAAACAAATGATAAAAATTAATAGAGTTTGATTGAGTGGATTGCTTGAGTTGGTCGTTGGTGACTTTTCCCGTAGTACAACTCTTGATACAGCTTCACTTGAGAGAACATAACAGCGTTTAAAACCATCACATTCCCATGTTTGGCATTCTCGGCAATTATCACCCATAATTTGCAACTTTTTCTAACTTTTCTCTTACAGTTGATAACGTCTTGCAACTTTTCATTCGAAAATAACTTCCACACGCCATTATCTTAAACCACCAAAAAATAATTAATTAAAATTTATTTAGACCTCATAATTAAATTAATAAAATAAAATTTATTGAATTAATTCTAAAAAATTAGCTTAATTAATTATATGTCTAAAAATACTTAATAAAAATAATTAATGAGCTAAAATAATTATTTTTGAGCAAACAACATTATTTTTTATAGAAAAAATTTATTTTTCATTTCATTAATAATTTTTTATTAGTTATTTTATAAAAATATTATTTTAGAAAACTCTTATAAAATAAATTATAAAATTTTATTAAATTATCTTATTTTATGTAAACAGTAATCGATCTTTAATTTTAAGAACTCACCCAACTATGAATATATCTTCTATATTATATATAAATTAGGGAATTGCATGTATTAATGTACATGCCTGTAACATCCTTATTATACGTAGTCTGTACGTATTACTATTCTGAAGACTAAGGTTGTCAGGCGGGCGGCTAGAATGGGGAGTGCAGTCTGATCAAAATGTCTGAAACTACATTTTAGTGATAGTAAGGAGACATAAAATGATAGAATACAAGGTAAGAAAATACAAGAAAAATTAAGAAAAAATAAAAAAGATGAAGTGCAATTAGCTTAAACGTGCTGGAATTGTAGCGATGAGTGACCGCACCGGAAAGTTATGGCAATGACTGTTGACTAGCCCTAGACCGCGAGAAACCCTGAGAAACATTTTCAGGACCTAACTAAAAGTCTACTGAGGTATAATTGACATTGAAATATTAAAGAAAATTAGTAAGTCAGTATAAACGAAAAACGATAATTAAAAAAATCGACAGGTCAATATAACACCCCTAAGTTCGGTAGTGCATTCTGCTGTTCCGGTGACCAGTGTTGTCCGGACAGCTAGGATGCCTAGAACTACACTTTGACATGAGTGGGGAGACATAAAATAATGAAATACAAGAAAAGAAAATACAAGAAAAACAAAGGAAAAATAATAGCAAAGAAATGTAGCCAAGTTAAGCGAGCCGGGAATCCTAGCGATGGGTGACCGCACCGGGAAGTCACGGCGTGGACCGTTGACTAGCCCTGGACTGCGGGGAACCCTGGAAAATATTTTTAGGACTTAAATAGACCCTTATTGAAGTATAAATATCATTAGAAATATTAAAGAAAAATTAAATAATTAGTACAAAGAAAAGTGAGAAATCGAAAAACAGACAAAACCCGGTGTTACCGAAAAATCGGGAATGCAACCCGAACAGGGGCATTATGGTCATTTGACATCCCGAATTGTCTTTTGACCTAAATGTCCATCAAAAATAAATAATATTACACTTGGAAAATATAATGAAAAATTAATTTAGGGGTACCTAATGTAAATAGCAAAAATGGGGAGTTAAATGTGGGAAATTGAAACTTTTGAATAAATTAACATTATCTTTCCACTTAGTGCTCCACTCACACCTAAAGTGGACCACTTAATCTGCATTTGGACAGCAGATTCATTTCCTTCTTCAACCTCAAAAATTCAGCCGTGAGCCTCCAAGAAGAACTCCATGGCCAAAGCTTCCAAGCTCCATGCATGAACTCCAATCTTCACTTTCATGCCATAAATCCAACAAGTCCCTTCATGAAAGTTTATCCTCACATCAAGAACAATCCTTGGGCAGCCATTAGGAGAGGAAATAGTGGAGTTGTCAAGGGCAGCAAGGGTCACACATATGAGGTAAGTTTACATTTTTGAAGATTGCTTTGTTAAACTTTGTGTACATGTTATGGGTGTTGGATTTGTGAAGAAAATTTTTGAGTTTGAAGAGTTATTGTTGTGTTCATTTTGGACAGCCATGGAGTCATGTATTTGATGAAATAATTGTGCATATATCTGATGAGAAATGATGTTGATCATGATGATTTAATAACCTAGTGAATTACTTCATATTTATATGGTGATTTTTGGCACTTGGATGAGAATTGATGAATTGTAGGACAATTTGGTGTTGAAGAAGATTTTCGGCAGCTTGGGGACGCTTGAATAAATGTATGTATTCATAGAAGTGTTGGCAGAATATTGACATAGAACGATTGATGGATATGTATATGAACTTGTTGTGTAAAGAGTATGTAAAAACTAGTAATGTTATGTGTATGTGTAATTGTGTTTGGACTTGGGAATTAGAGTTATATTTGGTGTATTGAAGATAATTGTAATCTGCCCAAAGTGATGTTAATGTAAAGTAATATATAGTTTTGGTAATGTACCAAAACAGATTTGGTAGGGAAGTAAACATATTGCAAGGTAAATGTGTGTAATTGATGTGTGTTAAGCAAAGTAACCAAGGGCAGTGTACATTTTAGCCAATAAGTTTAAATGTGTAACCTCAATTAGTATGAGACCAATTGGAGGTGGAACTAGGCACAAAATGTGCCAACTTTCATTGAGAAAGCATACCAAAATTCTGCTTGCAAGGTGACTTAAGAAAATGACCAATTCGGATTAGGTGCAATTAGGACCTGAAAAATGACCAATTGGGCAGCAGTGAGTGTTTAGGCCATAACTCACTCAAAACAGGTCCAATTGACCTGAAATTTTAACCATGAATAGTTAAGACCCATACCTACAAGTCTTATGAAGACACCAAAACCCAGAAATGACCAGAAGCAAGTCAAAAAGCTTGCACAAGTTCGGGTCCAAAAACTGGCCGAACCAAAGTTGACCAAATTGACCTAATTTGATATCAATTGACCAGCAATAGTATAATGACCATAACTTGGTCTACTTAACTCGGATTGACCTAAAATTTTGCCCCGCATGCAATAAGACATAGATCTACAAGTTTGTAGTTTTGACCGAAACCCGAAAACCGAGGGAACTAGGTCGTCCGGTTAGGTCAAACTAGTATCCCTAATCCAAAGAAATTGCAAGAAAATGCACTAAACAAGGAAATGAGTTTGGTAAACGTACCAACCCTAAAACCCTATCGAATGTGACATATTAAGGACACCAAAACCTAATTTACCTTAAACGCATCAAGGGTCGGTATATTAGGTAATTGAGCAAATAATAGCCTTCAGTGAATTACTTATCGAACATTATCATTAGAGACAGTTTAATTTAGTACTGAAACACTTCAAATTGTGTTTCTCAGTTACCAAAGACTCAGGAAAAGGGAAGGAAACACTGAGTCCAGACCAGGAGACAGTCATCAAAGGTTTGTGCACAACTAGTTTTTAACTGATTTTACTTTGAATATTTCACATGATTAAATGACATATTTTTCTTATGTATTATGTTTAACAAGCATTGGATTTAATTCAATGATTATTGAAAATTGTTATAGTAGGTATGAATTTAGGTTTGTGAAATGGTATTTCCACAAGTATTAAGCATTGTTATGGATTGAATAAATTATGTTTTAGAAAATTGTGATAGAACATGTTTTGAATTGTGATGGCAATTTTCATGGAAAAATGCAATTGTATGATTTGAATTGTGATGAGCATAAAACTTTATTGGATATTGAAATTGACTTTGAATCGAATTGTATTGTGATTTATGCTCACTAAATAGATTGTAATATTGTTTTATATCTCACTATAGATGCTTGACTAGGTTATTACCCGTCTCTCTCATTTATTGAGAAGACAATGGAGTTAGTTGTGTTTTGATTACCATGGTACGTGCACAGGCTTAGATTTTCCTCTGATTTGAGGTTAGATCTAAGTTTATTTTATCGTTATGGCCCTTGCGGAAGATTCATTATCGTGATGGTGCGTGCACGATGATTCGACCTCCCCGACCATAGGGAGTTAGAATCTGATTCGACCTCCCCGACCATAGGGAGTTAGAATCACATCGAAGATGGCCCTATCGGATTAGTCTTGCATAGTTAGTGAGATAAAGAATGATTTGTGAGATACAGCATGGTTTTTGAGCTACGGCGTGGTTTTTGAGATACAACATGGTTTTGAGATAAAGATTGATTTTTGAGATACAGAATGGCTTTTGAATGGTAAGAAATTGTGATTTCAATTATGGTTTATGTATAATTGATTTTGTTGGAATTACTTAAATGGTTAGTCATGATTTGATAAATTGAATTTTGTGATCAAAGTCATTTATACAAATGAATTACATTATTGGCAACGAATATTTTGAGTTTTGAAATTTGATGAGTATTCAGATTCCCAATTTATTTACTGTAAATTTTGTCAATGTATGTTGTACTATGTTTTAAATTATAGTTGTGCACCATCGGTTCACCACTCAATGATAGCTTTGTATCTTGTCATGAGTAAGAAGAGCATAGAGCGATAAGTAAATTTCCTTGAAGATATATTCAGATCGGCTCGGGTATATCATAGGTATACCCATGTACATAGGTTTTGATGTATGCATGTAATAATATGTATGTAAATTATTTGAGCAGTTGTATAGAAACTCTTGTAAAATATTTTGGTATGTAATTAAATGTAAATTATTGTAAATGTAAATTTGAGATTTCATTTACTTGAATAGTTTTGTATTATATTTCTTGTATCTCAGTCTTTGAAAAATCACTGCGGATTTGAGTTGAGAAAAATATTGTGTTGAAAAATATGTTGGAGTTGAGATTTGCAAATACATATTGAAATGCTTTTCTGAGTTTTCAAGAAGCTGTTTTATCCAAAATACGAGGGCACTCTGCCAAAATTTTTAGAAATTCCAAATAATTCAAATGTGTCAATTCTATCACTTGATTCAAAAAGGTTTTAACACCTGTAAATAGTGCTCACCACTGTAAAAGAAGTAAGAAAAGTTTTGAAAATCCCTTATAGTGTATTTAATGGGTTATCAGTAGACGGAGTTGGTAATTCATTAGGTATACTACGGGATCATGTTATGCCTTACAGAGGGGTAGGGTGTGACAGTCAATGAGTTAATCGGTAGTACCAAAAAATTCGAAATACAACTCGAAGAGGGGCATTTTAGTCATTTGACACCTAGAGCGGACTTTTGACCTAAATGTCCATTAAAAATAAGTGGTATTAAATTTTTAAAATCCCATGAAAAATAAAATTAAAAATGAAGTGCAATTAAAAGAAAAATGGGGGAATTAATTTCAATTATGAAACTTTGGATTATAATAAGGTTTAATATGTAACACACCTATGTTAGGTGATACGTTCTCATTCTGTGACGGTGTAGGTCCGGACAGCTAGAATGCCTAGAACTACACTTGGATATGAGTGAGGAGATATAAAATAACAAAATACAAGAAAAGAAAATACAAAAAAAACAAAAGAAAAATAATAACAATGAAATGTAACCAAGTTAAACGAGCCGAGAACCCTAGCGATAGGTGACCGCACCGGAAAGTTGCGGCGTGGACCGTTAACTAGCCCTGGACCGCGGAGAACCCTGGAAAATATTTTTAAAACTCAAATAGACATCTATTGAAGCATAAATACCATTAGAAATATCAAAGAAAAATTAATTAATTAGTACAAAGAAAAGTGAGAAATCGAAACACGGACAAAACCCGGTGTTATCAAAAAATCAGGAATGCAACCCGAACAGGGGCATTATGGTCATTTGACATCCCGAGTGGCCTTTTGACCTAAATGTACATTAAAAATAAATGATATTAAACTTTGAAAATACCATGAAAATTAAAATGGTGGTCCATAGTTTAAATAGTTAAAAAAAGGGGTTTAATGTTGAATAATTGAAAGTTGAATTAAAGTAACAATATTCTTACATTAGTGGACCACTAAACACTTGGAAAATCAATAAAAATTCTGTCACTCTCCACTAACTTCTGCAAACCTTCTTCTTCCTCAAATTCTTCCCATGGCCAAACCAAAAAGCTCCCAAACTCTCCCATGGCCGTCCAAGCTCCAACCTCCATGCATCCATGATCCAAGCTCCCAATGATTAAGGTTTCTTCATTAAACTTGACCACCACACCATGGGCAGTAGATAGGCAGCAAGAAGAACAATTTTTGGAGAGGTTTTGAAGAGTTTCCAAAGTGGTAAGTTTGTGTTTTTGGTTATTGCTTCATTAAAGTTTGTGAGGAGGTTATGGGTACTTGAATTGTGGAAAGAATTTTGAGGTTTGATGTTTAAAGGGAGAGGTGTATTTTTGGCAGCCATGGAAACTCCTTGAGGACAGTTTATTCTTGCTTGTAAATGGTAGATTAAAGGGTTGATTATGCATTTATATGTGTAGGAATAAATTGGGTGAAGTATACTAAGTATATTGTGAATGTATACTTGAATTTGGAAGCTTGGACATTAATGGAGAGAGGTGTATGAATCGGCAGTTTGATTTGATGAACCATAAAAATGTTATTTCATGTTTGGTTTATGGAATATTAATGCTGAATTGTGGTACTTGTTATGGCAGCTTATGTATATGTATGATGGTGTGAGGTTGGACATGTAAATGAGCTAGGTTAGGTGATTGAATTGTTGTAATTTGAGCTTAAAAAATTATGTACTATATGGTGCATATTGAGCGTGATTGTAAGCTGGCAAAATGACAAACAATATGTTGTGAGTTGTGTTTAGGTTATGGTACAAACCAGAATTGGCATGAATGTTTAGTTTGGTAAATGTCAAAAGTGTCCTTTGATGAGTAATGAATAAAATGCAATAGGGCAGTTTATGTTATGGGCCTAGAACCTTAAGTGTGTGACTCCAATTGGTATGAGACCAATTGGAGGTAAAACTAGGCACAAAATGTGCCAACTTTCATGAAGGAAGCTTACCAAAATTCTGCTTGTAAGGTAACTTGAAAAGTGACCAAATCCGGATTAGTGCAATTGAGGCCTAAAAATTGACCATTTGGGCAGCAGTTAGTGTTTTGGCCATAACTCACTCAAAACAAGTCCAATTGACCTGAAATTTTTACCATGAATATTTAAGACCTATATCTACAAGTCTTATGAAGACACCAAAGTCCAGAAATGACCATAGGCAAGTCAAAAAGCTTGCACAAATTTGGATCCAAAAACTAGCCGAACCTAAAATGACCTAAAGTGACCAATTTTGATGCATTTTGACCAGCAATAGTAAAATGACCATAATTTGGTCTAGTAAACTCAGAATGACCTCCTCGCGTGCAATAAGACATAGATCTACAAGTTTGTAGTTTTGACCGAAACCCGAAAACCAGGGAACTAGGTCATCCGGCTAGCTCAAATTAGTATACCGGAATCCGACAAATTGCAATAAAATGCAACAAATATGGAAATGAATTGGGTAACATGTACCAACACTAAAAGGCTATCAAATGTGACATATTGGTAACATTAAGACCTAATTCACCGAGACTGTATCGAAGGTCAACATCGTAGGCTGACTAAAGAAATGATAGAACTCAATGAATTAATTATTAAGCATTATCGTTAGAGACAATTTAAATGAGTACTGAAACACTTCAAATTGTGTTTCTCAGTTAGCAAAGACTCAGAGAAGGGGAAATACTGAGTCAGAGCCAAGAGGCATATATCAGAGGTTTGTGCACAATAGTTATTTCTTTTGAATTTTTCAATTGAAATAAATTATGATTATTGAAAAATAAATTATGATTATTTTTATATTATTGTTTTAATTTATGTTTGTGCACAATAAACCTTATTTGAGCCTTTTGTCATTGAAAAATTAATTTAGTGTGATTTATGGAAATTTGAAGTTAATTATGAATTGTGTTGCCATCTTGTGAATGAAATTATGACTTTGAAAATTGATTGCATTTTTCACGAATCATTTGAATAAAACGTTTGGAATTGATTTTGTGTCACACTTAGCATGACAGTATCACATCATTCCTCCTCCATTTATGGGGTTGAGATCGTTTATTTTCCTCCCTCTCTGGTTTACCAATTGAGGTTGTAGATCGGATGAGTACTCATTATATAGCTAGCTTCTTCCCTCATTGATTTCGATTAGTGGGGTTGTAGATT
Source organism: Hevea brasiliensis (assembly GCF_030052815.1). Taxonomy (NCBI): domain Eukaryota; kingdom Viridiplantae; phylum Streptophyta; class Magnoliopsida; order Malpighiales; family Euphorbiaceae; genus Hevea; species Hevea brasiliensis. The sequence continues at coordinate 66,102,258 of NC_079504.1, read as the reverse complement.
GCTTTGTCATGGTGTACAACACGGCATTGATCGAAAATTTTGTGTCATGGCTTAAGTTGTGTATGAATTGACAACACTGTGTTTATTAAATTATTTGACTCAAAATTTTTCTATAATAAGCTTTGATAATTTGTGAAATGTAATTGTGCGGTATTTAAATTGTGTTATTGATTTGCAAAACTGTATTATTCAGTTATTTGATCGAATTTTGTTATCGATTGGCAACACTGTATTCTTAGTTATTTGATCAAATTATGTTATTGATTGGCAAAATTGTATTGTTCAGTTATTTGATTAAATTATGTTATTGATTGGCAAAACTGTGTTACTCAGTTATTTGATCAAATCTGTATTATATAAACTTTGTAAATTGTGAAATGGAATTGTGAACTATTTGATTTGTGAATTGTCAATAAAATATTTATGTATCGCATTTCAAATTATTATTGTGCACCATTGAGTAAATTTTACTCAGCGATAGCTTTTTATTGTTGTCGCAGTGAAATGGTGAGGCGATGAACTAGGTGCTAGTGCTTCAGTGAGAGATCATCGGGTATATTGAGTATACCATATTTTGCATTTTGTATTGTAATGTATGTTGTGACACCCCTTACTCGTGTACAGTATACCCGAATAAGTAATGCCACACGGTGTACTGGCACACTCTAATATACCTTACTTAATTTGTGTCATGCTTTTGAAATTAATTTATGAAATATGATTTATTTTAACCATTTATCAAAAGTATTATTTCATTTGAGGTTAGAAAATTTTTAAGAAAATCCGTGAGTCTAGGCTAAAAATGGAGAAAACCGTTCTTGAACTGTTAAAAACACTTCCAATATTTTTATTTCATCATCTCAAACTCCAATATCATCAATAAAACTCAATATCAATATCTCGGTAATTTGTCAATTTGAGTCTCAACAACCTTTTGATTTTCAAAACATCCCTTTCTCAGGGTTCTCATATATAAACAACCATTAAATACTCAAATTAATACCATACATAACCATAAATCTTTATTATTTACATGAACCTCAAAATACATTACATAAATCCTAAATACATATGAGAAAATAAAAAGTTAATTACAAGATGACAAAATGGCATCTAGTGCCCTACCGATGCACTGCAGGTAGTGAGGTGACACGGACAGCGGAAGCTGTCGGATGGCCTCACCCAGTCTGTGGTCTACTGGGCTCACGATCGGGGTCTCCAGTACCTACGCGTGGCAAAAGCAACACGCTAAGCAATAATGCTTAGTGGTGCAATAATATAATAGAAGAAAATAGCAAGAAAATAAATGTGTATACAATGTGTATGCTTTCTTTGTTTGATCTTGGTATATTCATTAATTCATTAACTTTGTTCACTTTTATTCATTTGGTTGCCCCAAGTAACCTACACTAGACGCATCGGGTGGATAACGGGTAAACTGGCACTGGGTACCTAGTACCTCGGGCCGTCACACCATCGGTCACATATGCATCTCCCGGTGTGCAACAGAACAGCTAACAAGCTGTAAATGATATCAGGCACAAGGCCAAGTCTCAATGCAAAGTCAGAATGGCTAAAAGCCATGAAATCACAGAATGGCATTTTTGCCATGTGCAGTACTGCTAACTGAACCCTATTGGCATGCCAAACTATCCAAACCAATCTTGTTAGGTATACTAGGGCATTTGAAACTCTTAACTTCGTCAATTTGTGAATTTCAACTTTTTTGTGTTACTATTCATCATTGGTCAACAAAAATGTTGACTTTTAGCATAAAAATGTGTACATCAACTTTGGCACTCCCAACATACCACATTTGGTGTTTAAAACTTGTTGGCATTAAGTGTTTTGCAATTTCAAAGTGTAACCCACACTAGCAGAAAATTTCAGTTTTGGTGCCCTAACTTCACTGTTCCATTGGACACTGTTACTGTTGGAATTTGAAGAAATGTAAAACATGAAAGTTGTTCCTTATTTTGTCTAGTTGAATTTCCTTTTTTGAATCACTCCATTTGGAGTTTTGTAGCTCCAGATATGGCTCAAAAACCCAAGCTGCCCGGATATGCAGTCTGCAGAATTTTACCATATCTACAGTGCATGAACAGTGACTTGAGTCACTTGGTTGAATGGGTTCTGGCCATAATTTTGGGTAGGTTCCTTCATGAAAGTTGTTTGTCTATGTCTTAACTTGTTGCTGTAAAAATTTCAGACCAATTGACCAAATCTACAGTGACTTATGGCCAAATGAACAGTTACTGTTCATTTGGCAAATTCTGCAGAATTCAGTTTCAGGGTTCCGGATTGTGGCTGGGTTTTGACCCTTTTGCTTTGGTCTTTTGGGCATGCTTTCTTCAGCAAAAATGTGCCATTATAAGCCTAGTTTCATGTCCAAATGGCCAAACACCAATTGGACTACCACTGCCCAAGTTATGGCAGTGCAAAGGGACTGAAATTTCAGTCCCTATGCTGCTGTCCATAGGGCAGTTTTCACCTTGAGTTTGCCATCCAATTTTTCAGTTCTAATTAGGGTCAACCTACCTAAAATGGTCATTAATTGACCATTAAAAAGTTCCCTAACCATTTCCTAAGCTAAGTCACAATTTCACCTACACAAACCCTAATGTCCAAACTCATTACTCATACACTTTGATTAACATACTTACTTAAGTCTCCATGCATATTAATATCATAACCATGATTTCCAACCATTCTAAGCTTATCAAACAATCAACCTCAATCTCCCATAGGGCTGCCTAAATTCTTTGGTAGAGCTACACATGGATTTGTTTCATTATTTCACAATTTTTCATTCATTACAAGCATAGATCATGGAACTAATGAGTTTTAAACTTCATATATGCACTAACCTTGATTAGGGCAGATTTTTCCCCACTCAAAAATTCACTTTCCTTCACTTTCTAAGCTGCCAAACACTTCCCTAAGATGAGTGGACAACTTTTAATGAAAGGGGTTTAGGGTTTATGGTGAAAAGAAGAGAGAAAGTGAGCTTTGGTTGAAAATCAATGGAAGTTTGGCTATGGGATTTGAGAGCTACGGGTGAGCATTTGTGAAGGTGAGGGCTGCTGGAAATTTTAGTGATTTTGGTCTTCATTTTGACTCTTTTAAGTGGTTTAAGAAGGCTTGTCAAATTTTGATTGGTTGGGGGTATGTTAATGACATCACATTATGTCAAAATTGGCTTTTTATTTCATTTTTCTTTCCTTTTCTTTTCTACCACATTTCAATTTAATTTTTAGCAATATTTATTCATATTTTGGGTCATAATAATTATTTACTTAACTGGACAAGTCGGCCAAAAATCACCTCTGAAGGCGAAATGACCAAAATGCCCTCCGTTTGGCTTAACGGGTCAAAATTGTCTGTACCGATTGAAAAATTTTTCTAGGTATTTTCTTGGCATTCTAATGCCATGGAAACCTTAATAACCCTTCTCTGGAGTCCCAAAAATTATTTTATAATTTTTCCCCCAGGTCTAGGGCTCCTCGTTGCGAGAACCGCAACTTCCCTCGATTACCCTCGCTTGGGCAGGCTCATTTGACTTGGTTGTATTTTATTTCTAAAATTTTTACTAAATTTTTCTTATTAATATTTGAGTTAATTTTGGTTCCTGACTTTAGTTTAAATATTTTTTCGGACGTTCTAGCTGTCCGGACCGACACCGGTCACCGGAACAGTAGGATGTACGGAGTGGTTACCGGGAGGGTGTTACAACTCTTCCCCTCTAATTTAAATTTCGTCCTCGAAATTTACAGTCTAACAGATTGAGGAACTGTTGCCTCATCGTTTCTTCACTTTCCCAAGTTGCCTCCTCGGTGTTGTGGTGCCTCCAAAGCACTTTCACGATGGAATCTGTTTGTTCCTCAACTCTTTCACTTCCCAAGCCAAGATTCGTAGAGGTTCTTCTTCATATGTCAAATCCGTCGTATTTCAATTTCTTCTCTGGAGATGACATGTGAAGGGTGCAGCGGTATCTTACGAGCATGGATACATTGAACACATTGTGGATCTTGTCCACTCGGTGGTAAAGCTAGCCTATAGGCCACTGGACCCACACGTTCAATGACTTCATATGGGCCAATGAACCTAGGGCTCAACTTACCTTTTCTTCCAAACCTCAATACCTTTTCCACGGTGACACCTTGAGGAACACTTTATCGCCAACCACATATTCTATTTCTTTTCTCTTGGTCGGCATAAGATTTACATGCATGCGAGGCAATCTTTAAGTTGGCTTTGATTGATTTCACCTTCTCCTCGGCTGTTTCACAGTGCGGCCCTACCATTTGTCTTTGCCCAATTCAGTCCGGCCTGCTGAGTTCTACATTTTCTCCCATACGATTGCTTCATACGGGGCCATTTGAATACTAGCTTGGTAGCTATTGTTGTATGCAAATTACGCGATGGGAGGTATCTATCCCAACTTCCCTCAAACTCAATGACACAACTCCTCAGCATATCCTCAAGGACCTGACAAGTATTTCACGTTATTGTTATCATTTCGGTTCAATATTTGTATCAATTTCATGGGTTTCAATTGTTTACCTGGATTACTCTTTCAGATTGCCCATCCGTCTGAGGATGGAAAGGCATCTTTGAAATGGAGTTGTGTACCCAAGGATTCATGCAATTTCTTCCAAAATCTCGATGTAAACCTTGGGTCTCGATCGATATGATGGAAAGTGAGATTCCATGCGATCTAACTATCTCAGCGATATACAATCGCTAACCTCTCTAGTGAGTAGTCGGTCCTAAGCGGCGAGAAAGTGTCTTGACTTTGTCAATCTATCCACTATTACCCATCTTGCATCATGTTTCCTCTGGGTGAGAGGCGGACCACTTACAAAATCCATGGTGACCCGATCCATTTCCATTCGGGTATGCGTATAGTGTAGCAAACCCGATGGAACTTGATGTTCTGCCTTGACTTCTTGACATGTCAAGCATTTAGTCACATAGTCACCGATATCTCTCTTCATACAGGGCCACCAATCTGGAGTTTGAGATCATGATACATCTTTGTACTTCACAGGTGCATAGCATATACACTGGTGTGTGCCTCTTTTAGAATCTGGTCTTCAATTCCCCATCATCACAGTACACAGTCTTCCTTTATGTCTGAGACACCCATCTGCTTTCAGCCCATAGTCAACTGCTTTTCACCCTGTGATCTTGCTAATAATAGCCATTAACTTTTCATGCCTTTTGCCTATCTAAAATCTGCATAGTGAGTTTGGCCTCACTTGCAACTCGGCCAAGATAGCTCCATCATGAACCAAAGATAGACGGGCATTCAATGATCTCAAAGTGTCATGGATTTCTGCTCAAAGCATCAAGAACTACATTTGCCTTCCCGGGATGGTAATCAATTACAGTCATAGTCCTTCAGAACTCAATCCATCGCCTCTGTCTAAGGTTGAGCTCCTGCAGGTTGGCAAATATTTGAGCTCTTATGGTGCGTGTAAATGTAGCACTTTTCACCATACAAGTAATGCCTCCATATCTTGATGCGAAGATAATTCTGCAAGCTCTAGATCATGGGTAGGGTAGTTCTGTTCGTGTGGCCTCAACTGCCTGGAGGCATAGGCGACCACCTTCCCCTCTTGCATTAATACACACCCTAACCCATTATGTGAGGCATCACTATAGACCACAAAGTCCTTCACGACCTTGGTGTGTGCTGCGGTGCCTCTGTCAACATAGCCTTCAATTTCTCAAAGCGTGCGATACTTGTCATTCGGTCAAATCGACATTCTTGTGTAACAACTTGGTCATTGGAGCGGCTATTAGGAAAATCCTTCACAAATCTTCTGTAATACCCAACTAGCCCCAAGAAGCTTGACCTCGGTTGTATTTAGGAGGCTTCCATTCCATCATCGCTTCTATTTTCTTGGGATCCACCTAATCCCATCGGTGACACTATGTGTCTAAGGAATGCAATCTCATTCAGCCAATAGTCACACTTGGACATCTTATCATTCTGCTCCTTTTCTTTCAGGGTTTGCAGAACAATCCTGTAATGATCATGATGTTCTTCCCTAGTCTTGGAATACTCCAAAATATCATCTATAAAGACCACTACGAACCGATCTAAGTGTGGATGAAAGATACGGTTCATAAGGTCCATGAATCTTTCTTGGTGCATTTGTTAGGCCAAAGGGCATCACTATAAACTCATAATGCCCGTATCGGGTCTGAATGCGATCTTGGGAAAATCTACATCCTTCACCCTCAACTGATGATACCCTGATCAGAGATCAATCTTAGAAAAAACTCCTGCTCCCTTCAACTGATCAAACAGATCATCAATTCTAGGCAACGTATACTTGTTCTTCACAGTCACATTATTCAACTGTCGGTAATCAATACATAGCCTCAAAGTCCTATCCTTCTTCTTTACAAACGACCTTTGGAGCTCCCCATGGTTACACATCGGGCGTATGAACCCTTATCAAGCAACTCTTGCAACCGAGTTTTCAACTCCCTCAATTCGATGGGTGCCATCCTATAAGGAGCAATGGAAATGGGTCTTGTGCCGCGATGTCTCAATAGCAAATTCGACTTCCCTTTACGGTGGCAAACGGGTAACTCTTGAGAAATACCTGCAGGAAGTCTCTCACCGTGGGTATGTCACTCGGGTTTGGCTTAGCACGCCTAGTATCCACCACATGTGCTAGGTAGGCTTCATGACCTTTTCTCATCATTCTTCTTGCAACTTGATGGTGAAATGACATTGGACAAGAAATCTGTCCTTTCCCCCACAACTGTGATCTCATTACCCTCTGAAGTTTTTAGAGAAATCCTCTTCAATTTGCAATCAACTATTGCCTGATGACGTGACAACCAGTCCATTCCCAAAATCACGTCAAACTCATGGAAGGGTAACTCAATCAGGTCTGCCAAGAATTCATACCCCTGAATCCTTAACGGGCAACCCTTGTATACCTTGTTCACTACCACCTGTGACCCAATGGATTAGTGACCGAGAATGTCTTGGTCACTTTCCCTACCGATATCCCCCTTTCTACGGGTAGATTGATGCGGATGTATGAATGAGTGGATCCTGGATCCACCAATGCATGCACAGGTGTAGTGTAGAGGAAGAACGTACCCCTGATGACGTCCGGGGCATCTTGCTCCTCCTGAGCTCTCAAGGCATAATTTACGCGGTGGTACATTATCGGCCTCTCTGGCGGCTCGGATCTGAGCCTGCGAGATGGTCCCACAACCAGTTTACGGACCTTCTACCCCTTGGTGGTGCGGGAGGCAGTGCGTAAAGCTTGTGTTGGGCGGTTGTAATGGTTCTGCGTGGACAGTTTCTCAACTGATGCTCTGTTGACCCACACCTCAAGCAAGCACCAGTCATTCTCCAACACTCCCCCTTATGCCATTTCTGAAAGTGTGGACATGCAGAAGATGCCGGGGCTGGTCCCCTGAACCCCATCCACGGAGGCGCCACCGATGGTGTGGGTGACCTCTCCTAGGGGTGAGCGTGGCACTGGCCCCGAGACCGACCACGGCCTGTGGTGACCGAACTCTGTGCGGGAGGACCCTTGAACTTCTTCCCTGATGCAGGAGCTGAACTAGACTGACCCGGTCCCCTCTTCTGCTGTCTCTCCCTTCTAGTCCACTCACTAATTCTGACTTTTTCCACCTTTATTGCAGCTTCCACTAACTTGGTAAATTTTGTGATTCCCAAGGCAGTGAGCTGGATCTTAATATTGTCATTTAGTCCCTCTTCAAATCTCTTGCATCTTTCACTTCATTTGGGACTATCTCCCTTCCGTAGCGGCTTAATCGGACGAATTCCTTCTCATATTCAGCCACCGACAAGCTGTCTCTGCCTCGAGTTAATAAATTCCTTTCTTCTCTCTTCTAGGTATACAGTACCCACATACTTCTTCTTGAATTCGAGAAAGAAATCCCAAGTTCTGACTTACATTTGCACTTCACTGACACAGTGTCCCACCACTCATAAGCATCGTCTTGCGGTAAAGAGATGGCGACTTCGGGTTTTGCTGCGGAGTGCGGTGAAGTTGTTTTAGTACTATTCTCGTTCTGTTCAACCAATTCTACCGCATGAGTCATCTTCTCTCTTGCCATAGAAGTCCACGACTCCAAACTTCCTTAACCTTTCCGGTGTGATTTACTGTGTGGGTGGTGGTGGTGGTGGTGGTGGTCTTGGCATTACCCGACCATCTGCCTAAAGAAGTCGGCCATTTGTTGGAACATGGCACGTGGAGGTGGCGAGGCTCTGCTGAGTGGTGGAGCAGATTCTCTCATGCCCCAGGTCTCACTTTGTAGGTGTAGCATGACTCTCCCATTCCTCCTAAACGACTCTCTGAGAGGAAGGATCCATATCCTATTCAAAATAAGAAATATAAACAGATCTGCGTTAGTGTCACCTCGACTCTTACAAATGCAATGCATGGTATGGACTCAATCTAGGCCCGAACGCCTAAACCGTGCTATGATACCACTAAATGTGACACCCTTACTCGTGTATGCGATATGCAGAATAAGTAATGCCACACGATTGTCTTGGCACACTCTAATATACCTTACTTAATTTGTGTCATGCTTTTGAAATTAATTTATGAAATATGATTTATTTTAACCATTTATTAAAAGTATTATTTCATTTGAGGTTAGAAAATTTTTAAGAAAATCGTGAGTCTGGCTAAAAATGGAGAAAACCGTTCTTGAACTGTTAAAAACACTTCCAATATTTTTATTTCATCATCTCAAACTCCAATATCATCAATAAAACTCAATATCAATATCTCGGTAATTTGTCAATTTGAGTCTCAACAACCTTTTGATTTTCAAAACATCCCTTGCTCTGGGTTCTCATATCTAAACAACCATTAAATACTCAAATAAATACCATACATAACCTTAAATCTTTATTATTTACATGAACCTCAAAATACATTACATAAATCCTAAATACATATGAGAAAATAAAAGTTAATTACAAGATGACAAAATGGCATCTAGTGCCCTCCGATGCACTGCTGCAGTAGTAAGGTGACACGGACATCGAGCGTCGGATGGCCTCACCAAGTCTGTGGTCTCTTTGGGCTCACGATCGGGGTCTCCAGTACCTACGCGTGGCAAAGCAACGCGCTAAGCAATAATGCTTAGTGGTGCAATAATATAATAGAAGAAAATAGCAAGTAACTAAATGTGTATACAATGTGTATGCTTTCTTTGTTTGATCTGGGTATATTCATTTATTCATTAACTTTGTTCACTTTTATTCATTTGGTTGCCCCAAGTAACCTACACTAGGCATCGGATGGATAGCAGTAAGCGCCTTTGGGTACCTAGTACCTCGGGCCGTCACACCATCGGTCACATATGCATCTCCCGGTGTGCAACAGAACGGCTAATAAGCTGTAAATGATATCAGGCACAAGGCCAAGTCTCAATGCAAAGTCAGAATGGCTAAAAGCCATGAAATCACAGAATGGCATTTTTGCCATGTGCGATCTTGCTAATCGAACCCTATTGGCATGCCAAACTATCCAAACCAATCTTGTTAGGTATACTAGGGCATTTGAAACTCTTAACCGTCAATTTGTGAATTTCAACTTTTTGTGTTACTATTCATCATTGGTCAACAAAAATGTTGACTTTTAGCATAAAAATGTGTACATCAACTTTGGCACTCCCAACATACCACATTTGGTGTTTAAAACTTGTTGGCATTAAGTGTTTTTGCAATTTCAAAGTGTAACCCACACTAGCAGAAAATTTCAGTTTTGGTGCCCTAACTTCACTGTTCCATTGGACACTGTTACTGTTGGAATTTGAAGAAATGTAAAACATGAAAGTTGTTCCTTATTTTGTCTAGTTGAATTTCATTTTTTGACTCACTCCAATTGTAGTTTTGTAGCTCCAGATATGGCTCAAAAACCAAGCTGCCCGGATATGCAGTCTGCAGAATTTTACCATATCTACAGTGCATGAACAGTGACTTGAGTCACTTGGTTGAATGGGTTCTGGCCATAATTTCGGGTAGGTTCCTTCATGAAAGTTGTTTTTCTATGTCTTAACTTGTTGCTGTAAAAATTTCAGACCAATTGACCAAATCTACAGTGACTTATGGCCAAATGAACAGTTACTGTTCATTTGGCAAATTCTGCAGAATTCAGTTTCAGGGTTCCGGATTGTGGCTGGGTTTTGACCCTTTGCTTTGGTCTTTTGGGCATGCTTTCTTCAGCAAAAATGTGCCATTATAAGCCTAGTTTCATGTCCAAATGGCCAAACACCAATTGGACTACCACTTCCCAAGTTATGGCAGTGCAAAGGGACTGAAATTTCAGTCCCTATGCTGTCCATAGGGCGATTTCACCTTGAGTTTGCCATCCAATATTTCAGTTCTAATTAGGGTCAACCTACCTAAAATGGTCATTAATTGACCATTAAAAAGTTCCCTAACCATTTCCTAAGCTAAGTCACAATTTCACCTACACAAACCCTAATGTCCAAACTCATTACTCATACACTTTGATTAACATACTTACTTAAGTCTCCATGCATATTAATATCATAACCATGATTTCCAACCATTCTAAGCTTATCAAACAATCAACCTCAATCTCCCATAGGGCTGCCTAAATTCTTTGGTAGAGCTACACATGGATTTGTTTCATTATTTCACAATTTTTCATTCATTACAAGCATAGATCATGGAACTAATGAGTTTTAAACTTCATATATGCACTAACCTTGATTAGGGCAGATTTTTCCCCACTCAAAACTTCACTTTCCTTCACTTTCTAAGCTGCCAAACACTTCCCTAAGATGAGTGGACAACTTTTAATGAAAGGGGTTTAGGGTTTATGGTGAAAAGAAGAGAGAAAGTGAGCTTTGGTTGAAAATCAATGGAAGTTTGGCTATGGGATTTGAGAGCTACGGGTGAGCATTTGTGAAGGTGAGGGCTGCTGGAAATTTTAGTGATTTTGGTCTTCATTTTGACTCTTTTAAGTGGTTTAAGAAGGCTTGTCAAATTTTGATTGGTTGGGGGTATGTTAATGACATCACATTATGTCAAAATTGGCTTTTTATTTCATTTTTCTTTCCTTTTCTTTTCTACCACATTTCAATTTAATTTTTATCAATATTTATTCATATTTTGGGTCATAATAATTATTTACTTAACTGGACAAGTCGGCCAAAAATCACCTCTGAAGGCGAAATGACCAAAATGCCCTCCGTTTGGCTTAACGGGTCAAAATTGTCTGTACCGATTGAAAAATTTTTCTAGGTATTTTCTTGGCATTCTAATGCCATGGAAACCTTAATAACCCTTCTCTGGAGTCCCAAAAATTATTTTATAATTTTTCACCCAAGTCTAGGGCTCCTCGTTGCGAACGCAACTTCCCTCCGGTTACCCCTCGCTTGGGCACCGGCTCGTTTGACTTGGTTGTATTTTATTTCTAAAATTTTTACTAAATTTTTCTTATTAATATTTGAGTTAATTTTGGTTCCTGACTTTAGTTTAAATATTTTTCCGGACGTTCTAGCTGTCCGGACCGACACCGGTCACCGGAACAGTAGGATGTACGGAGTGGTTACCGGGAGGGTGTTACATATGTTCATTGTATGTATATAATATTCTTGGTTTTGAGCAGTTGTAAATTAAAATTATACATTGAAGTTGTAAAATAAAATTGTGAATTATTTTGGCTTGTAAAATGTACTCTATTTCTTTTATCTCAGTCTTTGGAAATATTGAAAAATTATTGTAGATTTGAGTTGACTAAATATTAAAGTTTGAGATTGAGAAATATATTTAAAGTGCTTTTTACAGGTTTTTGAAGAACTGCTTTATTCAAAATACAAATGGCACTCTACCAAAATTTTTACAGAAATTATTATTTCTTCAAATGTGTTAGCTGTTTCACTTCAGTTCAAAAAAAAAATTTTTTTTAACACCTGTAAATAGTGCTCACCACTGTAAAAAGAAGTAAGAAAAGTTTTAAAATCCCTTGTAGTGTATTTAATGGGTTATGACAAAGTTGATAATTCATTAGGTATACTACGGGATCATGTCATGCCTTACAGAGGGGTAGGGTGTAACATAATATGAGTTAGTGGAGCATTAGTGGACATATAAGAGCATAAATGGGACAGAATTTTTCCACTAAACTTCATCTTCTCCACTCACCCTTTCCATGGCCGAATTGAGTTCCTTGTTCTTCCATGGAAGCCATTTCATGCAAAGCTTCATCTACCCCTTTTCATGCCATTTTCCTTATAATTTCCTTCATTAAAAATGATTCTCACACCATGGGCAACATATAGGCAGCAAAAAGGAGAGAAAATTTCAAGGTTTAGCAAGCTCCAAATAAAGGTTAGTGCTAATTTCCCTTTCTTCCTTAATTAATCTTTGATTTAAAATTGTGATGAGTGTAATTGTTGAGAAATTTGAAAAAAAAGATGAGTATTTGATGGAGCATGAATTTGGAAGCTATGGAAATTAAGGGGTTTTAATTTATTTTGATATGAATTGGATGGGTAATGATATGGATTGAGGTAATTAGATGTTGGAGCAAATTAATTTCATGTGTAAGTTAAAATTGGGAATTTGAATGAAGTTTTTGAAAGAAGTATGGAAGATTAGTATAATTGTCAAATTGGCAGCCTTGATGAGCTTGAATATGAATTAATTTATGACTGTAATTGTTGATTATTGATGTTAATTATTGGGATCTAAGTGTTAGAATTTAATTGCAAGTGTACATGTGAGGTTGACAATGTGAATTGGGACTTTGAACAATGTTTGAAGACTTGGACAATTGAAATTGAAATTGGCAGCCTTGTGGTTCTATAAAGAGTGCTTAATTTCATGGATTTGTTTGATGAATTATGGTATTAAGGAATTAATAGAAGCATATGTAAATTGTTGATGGAATTCCATGTATTAGTTAGGTGATATCATATATAAATTATGTAAATGTTGATTATGTGATTTAGAGTTGTATTTGGTGTATTGAGGATTTGTATATTCTGCCCAAATTGACCATAATGTGATGTGATGAATAGTTATAGTATGACACAAATTTAGAATTAGGTATGGGAAACTAAAGTAGAGCAAGTTGAATGTGTACTTGACTAGTGTTTGAGGAATGGGTTAAGGGCTGTATACATTTGAGCCTATAACCCTAAATTTGTGACCCCAATTGGTATGAGGCCAATTGGTGGTGAAACTAGGCATAAAATGTGTCAATTTTCATGTTGGAAACTTACCAAAATTCTGTCCAGAAAGTGACTATCAACTTGGCCTAATCCGGATTTGGTAGTGTATAAAATCTAAAATTTGACTATATGAACAGTAATCACGTAATTGGCCATAACTCCCTGTAGACAGGTCCAAATGACCTGAATTTTATACCGATGGAAAGCTTAGACATAGGGCTACAACTTTGGTGAAGATCACAGAACCCATAAAATGCCATTTACTAAGTCAAATTGCTTACACAAGTTCAAGTATCAAAACTGTCCAGAACCATTGCAACCCAGAATTTGACCATATAAATAGTAGTCAATCATTTGGCCATAACTCACTGCAAATAAGTCCAAATGACCTGAAATTTATATCAATGGAGAGCTTAGACATAGAGCTACAACTCTTATGAAGACACTAAAGCCCATAAATGTCAATAACCAAGTCAATTTGCTTGCCCAAGTTAGGGTACCAAATCTACCAGAATTGAGTTTGACCTAAAACTAACCATAGAGACTTAAAATACAATACAGTTAGAATAATTTGTATACTGGGTATTATTACTGAAAGGTTATAAACTTAGCACTTCCAAAGAGGAACAAACTAGTATATAAGATAGTTAATACTAGAAATACCATACCAAATTAAATTAATTCCTGAGTATCCGAATTATGATTTATTTCTTTCTTTATTTGTATATATTATTTCATTGTTGTATTATTGCACCATTAAACTGGAATTGTTTCCTCACGCAGGTACTGAAGGTAAAACCAGTAGAAAGTTGACTGAGGTTTTTAGAGTTCAGATCTGCAGAAGTGTCAGAATAGTTTAAAGTTGTCACCGCCTCGGCAATGAATGTAGATAGGGCTCACATTAAGCATATAATGTATTTTGTATATTTTAATTATTTCTTATGTTGTAATTCAAATTAAGAAATTGTATTGAATAAGTATGTAATTTAATTAAACTGTATAACATGTAGACTGTGATTTTATGTAATTAGTTGCAAATTATGTACATTGATGAAATTGAGAATTTCGATATAAGAGCTGAGTGTGATTATGAATGAGACTGTTATTATAATTATTGAGACCATATGATATGTACCACATTAGTCAGACTTTAATAAATAATATTAGTGCCTAAACCATTTTTGAGCAAATATATCAAAAAAACTGAAATGAAATAAGATAAGATCAGGTGCTACACTGTAGACAGGTGAGGGATATTACAATGGCTATTGATAATTTTAATTTATAAAATTTTTAATTTTAATATATAAAAATAATATAATGTATTAAAATTTTTATTAATTATTATATATTTTATTTTTATTATTTTTATCTCTCAAACTTTTTAATAAAGATTTTATAATAAAAATAATTAATATATATATATATATATATATATTTTATAATTTACCTTATACTAATGACTACTTATTATAGTATTAAGAGGGTAACTATTGAAAACTTATAACTTAAATGGGAATTAATAATTTAATTATAATTTAAAGTAATTAGATAATTAATTAATTAATTAAAAATAAAAAAAACCGCATGGCAATATAATAGAGAATGCTTCGTGGCAAACTCTTGGGAATATTTTCATACTTTATGTGTGTGTGTGAAGAGGGAGAACACTGGTTTTGTAAAAAATGCCCTTCATTTTTTAAATTAATTATAATTATATTTCATTATTTAAATTAATTATAATATTTGTGTAAATTTAAAATTCTTATTCCTACTTATTTTTAACTTTCAATTAAATATACAATTATATAAGAAGTAATTTTATAAATTTATGTGTGTGTGAGGAGGGAGAACATTGGTTTTGTAAAAAATGCCCTTCATTTTTTAAATTAATTATAATTATATTTTATTATTTAAATTAATTATAATATTTGTGTAAATTTAAAATTCTTATTCCTACTTATTTTTAACTTTCAATTAAATATATAATTTTATAAGAAATAATTAACTAAAATAAGAAATTAATAAGTGAAAAATAAAAAATACAATTAATATATAATTTATAATCTATATCTATAATATATATCTAAATGTAAGAAGGGGACATTGACTTTATCAAAAATGCCCATATTATTTGTCACGATCCAACCTATGGACCGGACCGACACTAGGACCTGGGCCAGCCTAAAGCCCCTGAGGCCCGTAGTAAGCCTAACTATTCATTAACCCAACTCTAAGGCCTATTTGGGCCCAATATCAAGAAATCAATCGGACGGAGTCCGGCCATAAAGTGGACCTTTCAACGAGGAGTTTTTGACTCACCCGACCTGTAAACAAAATATATCATCAATTGGGGAGCTCAGCTCACCCTCCACATACTCATATCAACATAAAGACAAATGGGAGCTCAGCTCCCTCATCCAGTCCATCAAACATGCATATAGTAATTTTACAGGTCCACATAACAATTTATATTACAGACCCAATTTAAATAAATATTTCTAGCACATGCGGAAATTCTAGGAGTAAATAAAATTACACAAATTGTGACACCCCTTACCCGACTACAGTGTAGCCGAGCAAGTTATGCCACTCAGTGTGCCGGAGCACTCTATTTTATCTTAATTCATTTTTATCGTAGTTTTGAAAATAATTTGTGAAATATAATTCATTTATTGAATTTGTAATTTATTTGAGGTTCCGAAAATTTTAAAGAAAATCGTGAATCTGGCTAAAAATGGAGAAAACCGTTCTTCGGAACCTGTGAAAAACACTTCCTATATTCTTATTCATTCATCTCAACTCCATTTATCAAAATCTCAATATTTTTCAGTTCACATTCATTTCTCAATCATTCATTTCATGTGATAATCATATATATATCACAGATAAACATTCACTTTTTCATTTACAAACACAATTCTCATTATTTACATGAGCATCAAATTACATTTCATAAGTTCATTTACACATGAGAAAATAAGATCAATTACAAAATACCAAAATGACACCTAGTGTCCTACCAATGCACTGCTTTGTGAGGTGACACGGACACTATGCAGAACTGCAGGATGGACTTACCCAATCTGTGGTCTACTGGCTCTCGATCAGTATCTTCAGTACCTACACGTTGCAAAAGCGACGCGCTAAGCATAAAGCTTAGTGGTGCAAATAATAAAATAGAAAGAAATAATATGCAAATAAAAATCATAATTTCTTAGCCATTGTGTTCATAAGAACTGAATAATTACCAACTTAATGTTTAGTCTAGGGATATTTACGTTTTATGATATTAACTTCTTCATGCATTTTGCTTATTTATTTTCTTCATGATCTTGAGTTTCTTTGTATTCTATCGTAATCATTTCGATATTTAATTTTCGTATTTTCGTTAACAATCGGTTCAATTACAGTTATACTTTTCCATGCCCAAGTAACCTATACAAATTAAGGATGGATAAGCGGGTAAACTAGCCTTTGGGTACAGTACCTCGGGCCGTCACACCATCGGTCACAATGTGTCTCCCGGTGTGCAAACAGAATGGCTAATGAGCCATATAAGCAATAAGGCATAAAGCCAAGTAAAACATCATAATTAGTATAGCCATAGGCTATCACATCACAGAATGGCAATGAAGCCATACATCATACGCAGTACTGCTATCAGAACCCTATTGGCATGCCAACCTATCCAAACCAATCACATTAGGCCTACTAGGGCATTTGATACTTTTGAATTCTTCAATTTTTGAATTTCAAGTTTTTATGTCACTATTCACTTCAATAGTCAACAAAAAGTTGACTTTTGCATAGATCATAGGTGCATTGGTTTTAACACTCCCAATGTACCACATTTTGCATTTAAAACTTGTTGGTTTTGGTCACTTTCTCAAAGCTTAGGTCATTTTGGCAAAATTGCCAATTTTTGGTTTTGGTGTCACTATTCACCTCATTGGTCAACAAAAATGTTGACTTTTGGATAGAAAATAGGTGTATTGGTCTTAACACCTCAAACATACCACATTTTTTATTTCAAACTTGTTGGTATTGGTTGCCAATACCATTTTTAAGCTTAATGCTAATTGAGCAAAATTTTCGGTTTTCATGCTTCATTTTTACTGTTCCATTTGTTATTTTTACAGTGGGAATTTGAGGAAATGGTAAACATGAAAGTTGTTCCTTATTTTGTCTAGTTGAATTTCCTTTTTTGAATCACTCCATTTGGAGTTTTGTAGCTCAAGTTATGGCCAAAATAAGTTTACTGTTCACGTGCTGTTTATTCATGCCGAGATTTTGGGTGCAGCGATTTTTAGTCAAGTTTGGTCGTAATTTGACCAAGTTAAGTTCATAATTTGGTCTAACTTTCTTCATATGAAATGTTCTACTATGCCTTAGGTTTCCATCGGTTCAAGAATCGCCTAAATCTGAGTTTTCTAGAGAGAGTTATAGCCATCCAAACATTACTGCTCAAATCAAAATCTGCAGAGTTGCAGGTTTGAACAGTGCTGTGACTGCCATTTGGGTTAGGTTCTGGTCATAATTTGGGGTAGGTTTCTTCATGAAAGTTATTTGTCTATGTCTTAGCTTGTTGCTGTAAAAATTTCAGGTCAATTGACCAAATCTACAGTGAGTTATGGCCAAATGAACAGTTACTGTTCATTTGGCAAATTCTGCAGAATCGGTCAGGTATCCGGATTTGGGGCCAAGTTTTGGTCCTCTTGCTTTGGTCTTTTGGGCATGGTTTCTTCAGAAAAAATGTGCCATTATAAGCCTAGTTTCATGTCCAATTGGACAAACACCAATTGGACTAACACAGCCCAAGTTATGGCAGTGCAAAGGGACTGAATTTTCAGTCCCTATCTTTGTATCTAGGGCGACTGCAATCCTCACTTTGCAATCTCATTTTTCTGTCCATTTGTTGTTCAAATTACCTAAAATGGTCACTAATTGACCATTAAAATGCTCTCTAATAATTTCCTAAGCCAAGTCACATTTTCACCTTTCCAAACCCTAATTCAAATTCATGGTTTATGCCATGTATCTTAGTAACTACCAATGCATTGCTTATATGTTTATAACCTCAACATGGTTTCTATTTCACTCTAAGATCATCAAATACTCCTACATATTCCTTTTCTAGGGCAGCCAACATTCAAGAGCTCATACACATAGGTTTTTGTTCATTTAAATTACAAGTCTTACTAAATTTCAAGTCCAAAATCATGAAATTTAAGAGTTTTATGTTTATAGTTGCACTAACCTCAACTTGAAGAATCTCCAAGCTTGCCAACTTTAATTTCTCTTCTCCCTTTTGCTCCCAAACACCTTAGCAAGCTTCTAGAATAAATTTTTGTGTTGAGAACTTGAGGAAATATGGTGGGAGTTTACGGCTTCATGAGCTTGCCAAGCTCATCAATGGAGGGAGGGGAAAGTCACGTTTTGGTGAAGAAGAAGAAGAATGGCTGCTGCTCACGTTTTTCTTTCCCTTTAGTCCATTTTTTAGTCTCTTTTAAGTGTTTTAAAAATGCTTGTTTGAATGCAATTGGTGGGGACTTGTAAGTGACATCATAAAGATGTCATAAATTGCTTTTTATGGATTTTTCTTTCCTTTTCTTTTCTAATCATTTTCAATTCAATTTTCAACAATATTTATTCACATTTTAGATCATAATAATTATTTACTTAACTGGACAAGTCGGCCAAAAATCACCTCTGAAGGCGAAATGACCAAAATGCCCTCCGTTTGGCTTAACGGGTCAAAATTGTCTGTACCGATTGAAAAATTTTTCTAGGTATTTTCTTGGCATTCTAATGCCATAGGAACCTCAATTACCCTTCTCTAGAGTCCCAAAAATTATTTTATAATTTTTCCCCCGGGTCTAGGGCTCCTCGTTGCGAAAACCGCAACTTCCCTCCGGTTACCCATCGCTTGGGCACCGGCTCGTTTTACTTGGTTGTATTTTATTTCTAAAATTTTTACTAAATGTTTCTTATTAATATTTGAGTTAATTATGGTTCCTGACTTTAGTTTAAATATTTTTAGGACATTCTAGGTCCTGGACCGACCGATCATCGAACGATAGAGAATGTACGGAGTTGCTACGGGGAGGGTGTTACACAAATAGTGATAAACAACCTGCGAAGGAGAAAAGCAGGTTAACCATAATAAAATCCTCCTGTATCCCGAAAAAATATTGAACAGGAGTGAGCGTTCGACTCAGAGAGTAAAATATCAATTTTAACCATAATCTCTATAACTATCTAAAACTAATGCAACTTATGGAGTGAAATGCAGTATCAGCAATAAATTCACATCATAACAGCAATAAGGTAATTTAGAACACTCACACACCCAATAATATCAGTCATAATATATGGAAGCTGATCCCCTATACAGCTCTCTTAAATCCAACCTGGTGCCAGCGAAGAACTCAAGCCGGACTTTCGCTTAATAAACCAAATCGGGGTCCCAGCGAAGAACTCAAGCCGTGACTACCCCCGAAGGATCGGGTCCCAGCGAAGAACTCAAGCCGTGACTACCCGTCCTATCCATAGTCCACACCACATCACACGCACGCCAACGCACGCACACTGCTCCAAATTACCACAATAACATACATGGCACTTTCACAGTTATGAATGCAACATAAATCGTGCCCAGGATTTATCTACATAGATATATGTATATAAGTGATGCATGGGCATGCTTAAACATATAATAATATCAAAATTACAATTAAAATTAATATTTTACTCACAGACTTGACAATGATCATTGTGGCGGCTGGGTGGAGGAAGAAAGCTGTTCCGGCTCACCTGACAATTACATTACAATTATTTAATACAATTGACTCAATACAAATCATGAAAAGACCAAATACGTCCTAAGTCGTGCCGAAAATCCGGCAGAGTCTCCCCTATACCTAGGACCTACCCAACCTGCAAAATGGCTCAAAACACACTTCTATATTCACAATCCATATATCCACAACTCAATCACATCACACAGCCCCTCCTGGGCCCATCAAATCAGTCATCCATCACAATATGTAAAATTTCAATTTAGTCCTTATAATTAATCATTTTTGCAAAAACTGCCCAAATAAGCTCTAAAAATTCTAAAACTTTGCCCCGCGGTCCTTAGCAATATTACTAGGCTATTGCAAAAAGAATCATAATTTTCTGAGCCACCACGAATATTTTATGGATTTTTAATCCTATTTAAGCACTAGAAAATTACGAAAATGCAAGGTTCGGGTTTACCTTTGCCGATTCCGACTCTGAGGACGCGCTCGAGACATCTAACAATGGGGGGTAGCCAAAACCTCGGTCCAATTCGGAGACTTATCCGGTAACTGGTCTGTCTGGCCAGAAATTCACAAACCCGGTCAACTGTCGAATTTCCGCGAATTGAGGATACCTACACGAAGCCCACAACACGGGGGTTAGTACATAAATTTTTCAGAATTTTCTAAGCTCATTTAATACTCGGAAAGACACTGCGAAGTTTCATGGGACCCATCGAAAAACGGTATCGAAAAAATTTGAAATTTATGTCGCCGCGAAGCTCTCGACGAGTGGAGCGCTCTGGTACTCTCGGTTTTCTCGTGGGATTCATGGTTTACGAGAAATCTAGCCCGAAAGTCAAAATGGGCTAAAATTTTCCGGGTAAAAATTGGACAAACCGCTAGATGGATTTCGGTGTTCTTGGTGTCTATGGAAAGCTCTCGACGAGTAGATGAATTTAGACACAAGACCCGGTCCGATTGGTGGCCGGATCGGCCGGATTTTGGCCGGGAAGTCGAACGGTCGCTCGTGCGCGTCGCTCCACTTGGGGCGCCGTTTTTCGCCGTTCCAAGCGGCAGCCGATGGGCTAGGACGACTGGAGGTCGGCGCCGGCTAGCTGGGGTGGCAGGGGAGGAGGCGGCGGCGCGGCAAGGGGAGGAGGGAGGAGAGAGAAAAAGAGAGAGAAAGGGGAGGGGTCGGACGCGCACGGGGAGGAGGAAGAAAAAGAAGAAGACCGGTCTGATTCGACCGGTCCGATCCGGTCCAGTTCGATTCGGTCGGTTCGATTCAGGATATAAAATTTTGAATTTTTTACTCTGCCTCGAGACTGAAAACGAGGTCCAAAAATTCTAAAAAAATTCCAAAAAACTCAGAAAAATTCGTAGACTCTAAATATATTTTTAGTTTTGCCACGTGGTCTTTAAATAAATTTTTAAAAATCATCAAAGTTTATATTTTCTGAAAATTGAACCCGATTTTTAAAATCTGAAAAATCTCAAATAATTTCTTAAAATTTAAATAAAATTAAAATATCAATAATATTCATAAAATAATAAAAATTTAAAATTTTGGGGTGTTACATTCTTCCTCTTACGTAAAAATTCGTCCTAATTTTACACAAGGAAGAATAAAGTACATGATTACATATTGAACAGATAAGGGTACTTGCTACGCATGTCCCGTTCTGACTCTCAGGTGCACTCTTCCACTGACTGACTCCTCCACAAAACCTTAACCATAGGGATCTATTTTGATCTTAGTTGCCTCACTTGATAGTCCACTATGGCTACAGGTTGTTCCTCAAATGTCAAATTCTCTTTTAGCTCTATTACATCTGGCTGTAGTACATGAGAAGGATCTGGAATGTATTTCCTGAGCATGGAGATGTGAAATACGGGATGAACGTGAGAAAGTTTGGGTGGTAGCTCTAACTGGTAGGCAACTGCTCCAACTCTATCAGTAACCTCAAAAGGTCCAATATACCGAGGTGCCAACTTGCCCTTCTTTCCAAATCTCATCACTTCCTTCATCGGAGAAACCTTCAGGAATACATAGTCGCCTACTGCAAACTCCACATCCCTCCGTCTGGGGTCTGCATAACTCTTCTGCCTACTGAAAGCTGTTTTCAATCGTTCCCTGATTAAAGGAACTATCTCTGAAGTGTACTGCACTAGGTCTACATCATGCACCTTCGCTTCTCCCATTTCCGTCCAACACAGAGGAGACCTACACTTTCTTCCATATAGTGCCTCATAGGGTGCCATCCCTATGCTGGAATGGTAACTGTTGTTGTAGGCAAACTCCACCAAAGCTAGCTGATCATCCCATTGACCTCCAAAATCCAAAACACTCATGCGAAGCATGTCTTCCAGTGTTTGGATTGTCCTTTCGGACTGTCCGTCTGTCTGAGGGTGAAAGGCCGTACTGAAGTTCAACTGTGTGCCAAGTGCCTCCTGCAACTTTCTCCAAAACCGAGAAGTGAACTGAGGCCCTCTGTCAGATATTATGGAAGCTAGAACCCCATGCAATCTGACTATTTCTCGAATGTAGAGTCGGGTGTACTGTGCCACAGAATATGTAGTCTTCACAGGCAAGAAGTGAGCTGATTTGGTTAGGCGGTCTATAATTACCCATATCGAATCATATCCTCACTTGGTATGAGGCAACCCAGTCACAAAATCCATAGTGATCATTTCCCACTTCCATTATGGGATAGGGATCTCTTGCAGCTTCCCTGACGGTCTCTGGTGTTCAAACTTCACCTTCTGACAAGTCAAGCACTTGGACACAAAGTCTGCTATGTCTCTCTTCATGCCATTCCATCAGTAGCTATCTTTCACATCATGGTACATCTTGGTGGAACCTGGGTGGACATTGTACAGTGTATAGTGTGCCTCTCGCATGATTTCATCTCTGAGATTGTCCACATCGGGCACACATATCCTAGAACCTTGCACTAGGGCGCCATCATTGGCAAATCCAAACTCACCACCTTCACCTTGCTTTACTCTTTCTATGATCTTCATCAATCGTTGGTCTCTGTGCTGGGAAACTCTAACTCTGTCCCGCAAGTCCGCCTCACCAAAAATGAGCCAACAATACCCCCTCATCTGAAAGATCTAGGATTAAACCTTGATCCATTAACTCATGTACTTCCCGAATCAACGGTCTTTTTCTCTACTGAAATGTGCGCCAAATCGCTGTAAGATTTTCTCGCTCAAAGCATCTGCTACTACATTGGCCTTCCTGTGGTGGTACCGATAGTGCAATCATAGTCTTTCAGAAGCTCCATCCATCTCCTCTGTCTCAAGTTTAAATCCCTCTGTTGGAAGATGTACTTCAAACTCTTGTGGTCGGTATATATCTCGCACACTTCACCATACAGGTAGTGTCTCCAGATTTTTAGTGCAAAGATTACAGCCGCCATTTCCAAATCATGGGTGGGGTAGTTCTGCTCATGCCTCTTTAGCTGTCTTGAAGCATAAGCCACTACTTTTCCATTCTGCATCAAAACACACCCTAGGCCAACTCTGGAGGCGTCACAGTACACGGTGTATCCTTCACCGCTCATAGGTAGTGTCAACACGGGGGCGGTGGTTAGACACTCCTTAAGCTTCTGGAAGCTCTTCTCACAGTCATCTGTCCAAATGAATGGAACATTCTTCCGAGTTAACTTAGTTAAGGGAGCTGCTATCCTGGAAAAATCTTGTACAAAACGCCTATAGCAGCCAGCTAGGCCCAGAAAACTTCGCACCTCAGTGACTGTTGTAGGCCTAAGCCAATCAGTTATAGCTTCAATTTTCTTAGGATCCACCTGAATGCTGTCACTAGAAACCACGTGTCCCAAGAATGAGATGCTTTCTAGCCAAAATTCACATTTTGAAAATTTGGCATATAGCTGGTGCTCCCTCAAAGTCTGCAACACCATCCTCAAGTGCCACACGTGTTCCTCCTCGGTCCAAGAGTATACCAAAATGTCATCTATGAATACGATGACAAAACGGTCCAAAAACGGCTTGAACACCCTATTCATCAAGTCCATAAAGGCTGCTAGTGTATTAGTGAGTCCAAAAGACATCACCAAGAACTCGTAATGACCATATCTTGTCCTGAATGCCGTTTTGGACACGTCCTCATTCCTGATTCTCGACTGATGGTAGCCTGATCGTAGGTCTATCTTGAAAAAGAATCTAGCCCCTTGGAGCAGATCAAACAGATCGTCGATCTGAGGAAGTGGATACTTGTTCTTCACAGTCACCTTGTTCAGCTGTCTATAGTCAATACACAACCTCAATGACCCATCCTTCTTTCTCACAAATAGAACAGGAGCACCCTAGGGTGAAGTGCTCGGACGTATGAAACCTTTGTCCAAAAGCTCCTGTAGTTGCTCCTTTAACTCTTTCAATTCTGCTGGTGCCATCCTGTAAGGCGGCATTGATATGGGGTTCGTACCCGGCACAACATCAATGCAAAACTCTATTTCCCTTCCTGGTGGCAACCCTGGAAGCTCCTCAGGGAAGATATCCATGAAATCTCTGACAACAGGAACATTTTCCATGTTGACACCTTCTACAGAGGTATCTCTCACCAATGCCAAATACCCTTGACATCCACGCCTCAACATTTTCCTAGCACTAATTGCTGACACCAAGTTATATGGAGCCACGTTCCTGTCACCATCAAAGCTAAACTCTTCCACACCGGGTATGTGGAAATACACCTTTTTATTCCTGCAGTCTAAAGTGGCATAATGAGTTGCTAACCAATCCATCCCCAAGATTACATCGAAATCCATTACTGGTAGAGGAACTAAGTTTGCTGGGAGAAT
Organism: Hevea brasiliensis; assembly: GCF_030052815.1. Lineage (NCBI taxonomy): Eukaryota > Viridiplantae > Streptophyta > Magnoliopsida > Malpighiales > Euphorbiaceae > Hevea > Hevea brasiliensis. The sequence continues at coordinate 66,077,417 of NC_079504.1, read as the reverse complement.
CTTTCTATCCACTACTACTGGGCTACTCAGAAAAACCATATCTACATCTATGTTGTCACTAAGGGGGGTAGCTACCGACAAAGGGCATTCTAAAGTTATAGGGTTTCTATCCAATCTCATGGCAAACACAAGGGAGACAAATGAGTGCGTAGCACTCGGATCTATCAAAACATGAGCCTCATAGGAACAGACTAGTAGAATACCTGCCACAACTGCATTGGAAGCCTGAGCATCCTGGTGGGTCAGAGTGAAAACCCGAGCTTAACCCCTACCCTGAGTGGCGTAACCGACATCGACTTCTACCTCCCGACCGCCTCCAAATCCACATCCCCTTGTCCTCGCCTGGCCACCGAATCGATTGCCGCTATGCCGAAGCACCGGATACAATCGGCGAGGAACATTTGCAATGAACCTGTGACCCCATCTGTGGCTCGCTGAACACGGGGCATTCCCTAGAAAAGTGACCTGGTTGGCCACACCTGAAGCATACTCCTGAACCCATCATACAAGGTCCTGAATGTCCTCTTCCACACTGCGCACAAGGTGCCAAAGAGGATCCTAAACTGCACTCGAATCGCCAGACTCGAATCGTGACCACCGCTGATCCATACTGGTTTGAACCCTCGAGGTTTGTGTCTAAAACCACTCTTCTTGTTCCTACTTCTTCCTCTGTAATTACTCTGGCCACCACTATCTGGAGCACCCATATGGGGAGCACCTAAAGAACCCTTTGCTCTGTTTTTCTTTGCTCTTCCGCTATCCGCATGAGATAGCTAATCTCTATCTGTCTGGCTCGATCAACTACCACATCAAATGACTGATCAGACATCATGGCCAGGTTTGCATACCTCCTGTCAAGCCCCTTTAGGAACCTCTTCACCTTCATAGTTTCTGTAGCAACTACTATAGGGGCATACCTGCTCAACTCAAGAAATTCTCAGAGCATATTCATCTACTGCACTGCCATTCGCCTTAAGGCCTCAAAGGCCCACCGCTTTGATCCTCAAGCTTTCTCGCACAAACCGATTAATGAACAGTTCCACAACCGAGTCCACGACAAACCCTCCATCCGAGGTAATATGTAGTCATTCATCCATTGTCTAGGCATAGGCCCCATGATATGCTGCATACACTCTATTAGTCTTCTATCACCAATCGCACTGCTCTCGCCATGCAGGAATCCAAAACCGATTTGCATCGTCGACACATCATAAGTACTGTGCACCAACTTCTTGAAATTGATGATCTGCTTGTAAGGTTCCTCTTGGTGCGGTGGATCTGCTGTGGAGAGTGGACCATATCTCGCGCCATCATGTCGATGGTTCTCTCAAACCAGAGTAGGCGCCATGGGGTCCATAGGACCTGTGCCATAAAAGATCGATCTCGACCGTGGCACCGCTCTTCTAGTTGAGCAGCTCTTGGCCTCCTACCCCGCCTCCTCGGGGCAGGCGCCTCATCCTGTGCCGACACCTCGTCAGGCACATCTGGTTCTGGTGCAGTGGCAGCTCTCCTGCTTCTATGCATTTTCCTGAAATTCAGCAGCAAATTGCATGTTACACAGCTCTATGACTCATATTTACACACAATATATAAAGCAGAAACTAGAAGCAAAGATGACAATGCAAGATGAATGTGGACCCTATTTTTCCGCATGTGACTCCTAGTAGACTCTTCCCAACACTTTAGACAAACATTCCCTAAGAATCTGGAGCCTAAGCTCTGATACCACATTTGTCACGACCCAACCTATGGGCCGGACCGGCACTAGGACCTGGGCCAGCCTAAAGCCCCCGAGGCCCGTAGTAAGCCTAACTATTCATTAACCCAACTCTAAGGCCTATTTGGGCCCAATATCAAGAAATCAACCGGATGGAGTCCGGCCATAAAGTGGACCTTTCAACGGGGAGTTTTTGACTCACCCGACCTGTAAACAAAATATATCATCAATTGGGGAGCTCAGCTCACCCTCCACATACTCATATCAACATAAAGACAAATGGGAGCTCAGCTCCCTCATCCAGTCCATCAAACATGCATATAGTAATTTTACAGGTCCACATAACAATTTATATTACAGACCCAATTTAAATAAATATTTCTAGCACATGCGAAAATTCTAGGAGTAAATAAAATTACACAAATAGTGATAAACAACCTGCGAAGGAGAAAAGCAGGTTAACCACAATAAAATCCTCCTGTAGCCCGAAAAAATATTGAACAGGAGTGAGCGTTCGACTCAGAGAGTAAAATATCAATTTTAACCATAATCTCTATAACTATCTAAAACTAATGTACCCTGTAGAGTGAAATGCAGCATCAGCAATAAATTCACATCATAACAGCAATAAGATAATTTGGAACACTCACACACCCAATAATATCAGTCATAATATATGGGAGCTGATCCCCTATACAGCTCTCTTAAGTCCAACCTGGTGCCAGTGAAGAACTTAAGCTGGACTTTCGCTTAATAAACTAAATCGGGGTCCCAGTGAAGAACTCAAGCCGTGACTACCCCCGAAGGATCGGGTCTCAGCGAAGAACTCAAGGCGTGACTACCCGTCCTATCCATAGTCCACACCACATCACACGCACGCCAACGCACGCACACTACTCCAAATTACCACAACAACATACATGGCACTTTCACAGTTATGAATGCAACATAAATCGTGCCTAGGATTTATCTACATAGATATATGCATATAAGTGATGCATGGGCATGCTTAAACATATAATAATATCGAAATTACAATTAAAATTAATATTTTACTCACAGACTTGACAACGGTCACTGTGGCGGCTGGGCGGAGGAAGAAGGTTGTCCCGGCTCACTTGATAATTATATTACAATTATTTAATACAATTGACTCAATACAAATCATGAAAAGACTAATCAATACAAATCATGAAAAGACTAAATACGTCCTAAGTCGTGCCGAAAATCCCGCAGAGTCTCCCTTATACTTAGGACCTACCCAACCTGCAAAATGGCTCAAAACACACTTCTATATCACAATCCATATACCACAACTCAATCACATCACACAGCCCCTCCTAGGCCCATCAAATTAGTCATCCATCACAATATGTAAAATTTCAATTTAGTCCTTATAATTGATCATTTTTGCAAAAACTGCCCAAATAAGCTCTAAAAATTCTAAAACTTTGCCCCGCGGTCCTTAGCAATATTACTAGGCTATTGCAAAAAAAATCATAATTTTCTGAGCTACCACGAATATTTTATGGATTTTTAATCCTATTTAAGCACTAGAAAATTACGAAAAAGCAAGGTTCGGGTTTACCTTTGCCGATTCCAACTCAGAGGACGCGCCGACGCTCGACAATGGGGTAGCCAAAACCTCGGTCCACCCGTAGACTTTTCCAGAACGGTGCATGCGCCGGAATTCACAAACCCGGTCAACTGTCGAATTTCCTGGAATTGATGATACCTACACGAAGCCCACAACATGGGGGTTAGTATATAAATTTTTCAGAATTTTCTAAGCTCATTTAATGCTCGAAAAGACACTGCGAATGTCACACCCTACCCCTCTGTAAGGCATGACATGATCCCGTAGTATACCTGATGAATTACCAACTCCGTCTACTGATAACCCATTAAATACACTACAAGGGATTTTAAAAGACTTTTCTTACTTCTTTTACAGTGGTGAGCACTATTTACAGGTGTTAAAGACTTTGGTGAACTGAAGTGAAACAACTAACTCATTTGATTTATTTGGAATATCTGTAAAAATTTTGGCAGAGTGCCATCTGTATTTTAGATAAAACAGTTCTTCAAAAAACCTGTAAAAAGACACTTCAATAATTTTCCAAATCTCAACTCCAATACATTTCTCAACACAACAATTTATCAACTCAATTCCATAGAAATTTTTCAAAGTCTGAGATAAGGAAATATAATACAGTTTTTACAAGTCAAATAGCTCATAATTAATTTACAACTTCAATGTACAATTTGAATTTGCAACTGCTCAAAAGCAAAAACAAAATGTACATACAGTGTCATACATTACAGTACAAAATGCAAAATATTGGTATACTCATTATACCAGGTAATCCCTCACTGGATGTATTAATGTTCTTAGTCACGCCATGTCTGTCTCTCTACCGCGACAAAGAATAAAGCTATCACGAGACAATGTCTCAGTGGTGCACAACATTAACCAAATACAATTTTAATTCACAATTCATAAATCATATCAATAGTGGATACTTAAAATCATAGTTAAATTCAAGACAATGAATGTCATAAGGAATTTAAACTCCAATTCACAAATTATCAAAATTCATAATAACACAATTTAGTCAAATAGTTTAAGAATACCGTATTGCCAATTCATACACAATTTGATCAAATTGCTGAATAACACAGTGTTGCCGATCAATATCACAATTTGATCAAATAACTGAATAATATTGTTTTGCAAATCAATAACACAATTTGATCAAATAACTGAATAATATCGTTTTACAAATCAATAATACAATTCGATCAAATAACTGAATAATATCGTTTTGCAAATTAGCAATACAACTCGATCAAATAACTGAATAATATCGTTTTGCAAATCAATAACACAATTCGATCAAATAACTGAATAATATCGTTTTGCAAATCAATAACACAATTCGATCAAATAACTGAATAATATCGTTTTGCAAATCAATAACACAATTCGATCAAATAACTGAATAATATCGTTTTGCAAATCAATAACACAATTCGATCAAATAACTGAACAATATAATGTTGCCAATCAATAACACAATTCGATCAAATAACTGAACAATATAATGTTGCCAATCAATAACACAATTTAGGTCATGACACAAATTTTTCCATATATGCCGTGTTGTACACCACGACAAGACATACTCACCCCAATAATCGAAATCAATGAGGGAGGAAGCTAGCTATATAATGAGTATTCATCCACACTCACCTCTGACTGACAAGTCAAAGAGGGAGGAACATAATCATACTCACCCCAGACTGATAAGTCAAAGAGGGAGGAATAATCACACTCACCCCATTAATGGAGGAGGAACATATTATCCGTGTCATGCCAATTGTGAGTCAAAACAATTCCAAACATTTTATTCAAATGATCCGTAAGAATCCAATAAATTTCCAAAGTTATAATTTCATTCACAAAATGGCAACACAATTCGTAATTCACTTAAATTTCCACAAAAACCATTTACAGTGCTTTTCAATCAATAAGTATCCATCAATATCATTCAAACAATTTTTCACAGTTTCAAACCATTCACAATGTTTTTCAATCAATAAGTGTCCATCAAACACATTTCCACAATTTAAAACAATAATATACAAATAGTCAATATTTATTTCAATTGAAAAATTCAAGAGAAATAGTTGTTGTGCACAAACCTCTGATATTTGTCTCCTGGTCTTGACTCGATTTCTTTCCCTTTTCTGAGTCCTTGTTAACTGAGAAACACAATTTGAAGTGTTTCAGTGCTAAATTAATTTGCCTCTAACGATCATGTTCGATAAACAAATCACTGAATACCTTTATTTGCTTAATCACCTAATATACCGACCCTCGATGCGTTTTAGGTAAATTAGGTTTTGGTGTCATTAATATGTCACATTCGATAGGGTTTTAGGTTTGGTACGTGTTACCAAACTCAATTCTATGTATATTGCGTTTTCTTGCATTTTATTGCAAATTGCTGGATTTCGGGATACTAGTTTGACCTAGCCGGACGACCTAGTTCCCTCGGTTTTCGGGTCTCGGTCAAAACTACAAACTTGTAGATCTAGGTCTTATGGACCGCGGTGCAAAATTTTAGGTCAATCCAAGTTAAGTAGACCAAGTTATGGTCATTACACTATTGCTGGTCAATTGGTATCAAATTAGGTCAATTTGGTCAACTCTGGTTCGGCCAGTTTTTGGACCCGAACTTGTGCAAGTTGTTTGACTTTCTTATGGTCATTTCTGGGCTTTGGTGTCTTCATAAGACTTGTAGGTATGGGTCTTAACTATTCATGGTTAAAATTTCAGGTCAATTGGACCTGTTTTGAGTGAGTTATGGCCTAAACACTCACTGCTACCCAATTGGTCATTTTTCAGGTCCTAATTGCACCTAATCCGAATTGGTCATTTTCTTAGGTCACCTTGCAAGCAGAATTTTGGTATGTTTTCTCAATGAAAGTTGGCACATTTTGTGCCTAGTTCCACCTCCAATTGGTCTCATACCAATTGAGGTTACACATTTAAACTTATTAGCTAAAATGTACACTGCCCTTGGTTACTTTGCTTAACACACATCAATCACACACATTTACCTTGCAATTTGTTCACTTCCCTACCAATCTGTTTTGGTACATTACCAAAAGCATATTCTACTTTACATTAACATTACTTTGGGCAGATTACAATTACCCTCAATGTCACACCCTACCCCTCTGTAAGGCATAACATGATCCCGTAGTATACCTAATGAATTACCAACTCCGTCTACTGATAATCCATTAAATACACTACAAGGGATTTTAAAAACTTTTCTTCTTTTACAGTGGTGAGCACTATTTACAGGTGTGAAAGACTTTGGTGAACTGAAGTGAAACAACTAACTCATTTGATTGATGTGGAGTATCTCAGAAAATTTTGGCAAGGTGCCATTTGTATTTTGGACAAAACAGCTTCTTGTAAAACTCAGAAAAGCACTTCAATATATTTTCAAATCTCAACTCCAACATTTTTATCAACACAACACATTTCTCAAGTCAAATCCACAGTGATTTTCAAAGACTAAGATACAAAAATATAACACAATTTTTACAAGCCAAATAACTCATAATTATTTTACAACTTTATTGTACAACTTAAATTTACAAATGCTCAAAACCAAGAACAAAATATACATACAGTGAATATACATTACAATACAAAATGCCACATATGGTATACTCACTATACCCAAAATCTCTCATGATGTACTAGCACTCTAGTCCGCCGCCTGCCTATCTCTCTACCGCGACAAAGAATAAAGCTATTTGCTGAGACAATGTCTCAGTGGTGCACAACATTAACCAAATACAATTTTAAATCACAATTCATAAATCATATCATTAGTGGATACTTAAAACCATAGTTGATTTCAAGACAATGAATGTCATAAGGAATTTAAACTCCAATTCACAAATTATCAAAATTCATAATAACACAATTTAGTCAAATATCTTAAGAATACCGTGATACAATTCATACACAATTTGATCAAATTATCAATAACACGCTTTTTCCAATCAATGACACAATTTGATCAAATAATGAATAATATCGCTTTGCAAATCAATAACACAATTCGATCAAATAATTGAATAATATCGCTTTGCAAATCAATAACACCATTCGATCAAATAATCGAGAATACAGTGTTGCCAATCAATATCACAATTTAAGTCATGACACAATTTTTTCCATATATGCCGTGTTGTACACCACGACAAGACATACTCACCCCAATAATCGAAATCACTGAGGGAGGAAGCTAGCTATCTAATGAGTACTCATCCATACTCACCTCAGACTGGGAAGTCAAAGAGGGAGGAACATAATCATACTCACCCCAGACTAATAAGTCAAAGAGGGAGGAATAATCACACTCACCCCATTAATGGAGGAGGAACATATTATCAGTGTCATGCCAATTGTGAGTCAAAACAATTCCAAACATTTTATTCAAATGATCCGTAAGAATCCAATAAATTTCCAAAGTTATAATTTCATTCACAAAATGGCAACACAATTCGTAATTCACTTCAATTTCCACAAAACCATTTACAGTGCTATTCAATCAATAAGAATCAATCAAATACAATTCAAACAAATTTTCACAGTTTCAAACCATTCACAATGTTTTTCAATCAATAAGTGTCCACCAAACACATTTCCACAATTTAAAACAATGATATGCAAATAGTCAATATTTATTTCCATTGAAAATAATTCAAAAGAAACAGTTGTTGTGCACAAACCTCTGATGATCCCTCTGATCCGACTCGTGTTTCCTTCCCTTTTCCCGAAGTCTTTGGTAAATCGAGAAACACAATTTGAAGTGTTTCATAATTTAAACGCTCTATCGATGGTGTTTGGTAAATAATGCATCGAACTCAATTATTCACTTAATCACCTAATATACCGACCCTCGCTATGCTTTTAGGTAAATTAGGTTTTAGTGTCGTTAATATGTCACATTTGATAGGGTTTTAGGTTTGGTATGTTTTACCAAAGTCATTTCCTTGCTTAGTGCATTTTAATGCAAATTGCTGGATTCCGGGATACTGGTTTGACCTAGCCGGACGGCCTAGTTCCCTCGGTTTTCGGGCTTCGGTCAAAACTACAAACTTGTAGATCTATGTCTTATTGCACGCGGGGCAAAATTTTAGGTCAATCCGAGTTAAGTAGACCAAGTTATGGTCATTACACTATTGCTGGTCAAATGGTATCAATTTAGGTCAATTTTTGGTCAATTTGGTCAACTCTGGTTCGGCCAGTTTTTGGACCCGAACTTGTGCAAGCTTTTTGACTTGCTTATGGTCATTTCTGGGCTTTGGTATCTTCATAAGACTTGTAGGTATGGGTCTTAACTATTCTTGGTCAAAATTTCAGGTCAATTGGACCTGGTTTGAGTGAGTTATGGCCTAAACACTCACTGCTGCCCAATTGGTCATTTTTCAGGTCCTAATTGCACCTAATCCGAATTGGTCAAATTTTTAGGTCACCTTGCAAGCAGAATTTTGGCATGGTTTCTCAATGAAAGTTGGCACATTTTGTGCCTAGTTTCACCTCAAATTGGTCTCATACCAATTGAGGTTACACATTTAAGGTTATAGGTTAAAATGTGTACTGCCCTCAATATGCTTTTCACACCCCATTCAAAACACATATTTACCTTGCAAAGTTTACTTCCATACCCTACCAAATCAGTTTTGGTACATTACCAAAAGCACTTTCTACTTTACATTAACATTATTTTGGGCAGATTCCAATCAGCCTCAACACACCAATATCATTCACAATTACAATTTCTATGTACTATTACAAACACACCTAACCAT